>NC_057806.1:463588082-463888082 GCF_018294505.1 Triticum aestivum | reverse complement strand
AGCCTTTTAGCCTATATTTTATTATAATTGTATGCATATGTAGGTCGTGAGTGTTTTGGGCCTTGCCGCATGTGGCATTTTATTATAATTATCTTGAATATGTAAGACAATCACTAACCACTGCCATTGTACATTTGCCTCAACAGCGAGCAGAGCACGCGTAGGGACGCCAGAGCGGAGCGCGCCGCGGTCGCCTCAATGGCGAGCAAAACGCGCAGTCGTTCGCGAGTAGAGCGCGTCGCAGCCGCCTTAACGAGGAGCAGGGCACGCCGCGACACCTCAACGGCAAGCAACCACGTGGTCAACCTTCTGGCACCGTGTGGGAGGCGCGACGGCGCATCCATAGGACACGATGGTGATATCTTGACCATGTGTGATAGTGGGCCAACACGTAGACGTACATCCGAGAACGCGGGCCCACATTTCAGACTTTCGATGCGTGGCATACGTTTGATCCAAAAGAACTATTTTGCGATGAGTCAGAACAACACAAACGGGCTTTGTAGGCCTAGAACCATCAATAAATTTAGTTTCTCGTCATGTTGCAGATTACAATGCAATAAGTAATTGCAAATCTGTTCACACCTATCAAACTAATATGTGTTCACACTTAGCACCGGGCTATAAAAACTACCCACTCGAAAAATACCTCACAGTTCCTCTCCTCATCACCCACAAAACTGGTCTTTCCTGTGAAGTCGTCCGCGTGCCAAGATCGATAGGAGGAGTTTCGGGTGGACATATAACCAGGTAGCAAAGACCAAGGCTGCGGAAGCACTAGAGAGGTGCCGCCGCGAAGCGGCAGCCGCATCAGAGATGTCTCGGCGCATCGCAGAGCCCTCAAAAAAGCTCTCACAGGCACGCGAGGGCTCTCACAAGCGCAGTCGCCGCGCCGGTGATCACGACGAGTTGGCGTTGCTGAAGTCCTTGGCCGGCGACGATGACATTCTCGCTGGCCTCATTAAGCAGCAGGAGTTGGTCGACGGCTTGATGAAGCTGCTCGAGATCACAGATGCCTCAGTTGACAAGACGACCGACCTCGTCGAGCAACTCATGGGTGACAATGCAAAGCTTCTCAAGGCGCTCACCGAGAAGTAGGAGGAGGCCACCGGCTGGAAGATGCTGCATGAGCAGAGCAGTGCCTCGGGGATGACACTAACATCGGTCATCGAGGAACTGATGGATGACTTGAGGAAGCTCCGGATCGAGCGTGAGCAGGAGGTGGAGGAATCTGTGGCTCCTTTCAAACAAAGTCGTGAGGAATTGAAGGAGCTGGAGGATGTCGTCGCTCGGCGATCCATCGACGAGTAGAGACAATAGCGACCCAGATCATTGTCTGCGATTTTCTTCTTCTCTTACCCCGTGTCTTCTATGCTTTGCCACATGTGGCATTTTAAATTATCCGGAATATGTAAGACAATTATTATCCGCGCCATTGTAAATTTGTCGTCGTATTATCCGTTGCCCTATGTGGCAATTTAAATTAGGCTGGAATACGAGTTGAAAACACAGCAAAGCAAATGCTGCCATGGGATCACAAGCAAACACCCTCCGTCCAGGTGCTTTAATTAGCCGCGTGTTAAACAGCGGCTCGGCCGCCATTAATGGAGAAGTTGTAGTGAGGCGGACGGCTGGTGGATGGAGGTCAAAGAGCTCGCTTCCTGGTGAGCATGGGCGGTCTTGCTGCTCGCATGTGTCCTGTCGAGCCTGCGACGTGGACAGGATGCACGCGTGCCATCAAGCCCGCGCGGCGGATTGCTTGCACGCGTCCCGTGGTGCATGCACGGTGGACTTCTTGCACTCGTCCTGTCTAATGAAAGAGCTGCATGCACACCACCGAGTATGGTTAAATTTTCGCAGAGGTAGTGGATGCACTTAAATGGTTACGGGAACACGCAGTTCATATAATACAACCGTTTGCGATACTAACGCGCCGGCTATTTATTTCAAAAGAACTTCGTTAGCTATTAATGTGTGCGCCTTGTCTCAAACTGGAAGATTTTTTTAACATGGCATATATGTGCCATGTCATGAAACCATGCCAAGTTTCATGTTTTTTTGGGTGAGTTTTCAATTTACTGGGATTTAAAATCTGAGATTCTCAATGTTTCAGGACAATGAGAAGTTTGTAATTCATTCTCATTACTTAAATGAGACCTAAACATGCACCCAATCACACATGTACGATTTCCCACCCATTTTGCTTCACTGGAGCATGTGCTTGTCGTTCAAATTTGAATTATGGACTACATTAAATGCCTAGAAAACTCAATTAATATATACAATAGCCAAACGAACCCCGAACAGTTTCAAATTTCAGCACGACACTCCTGTTATGCTATGTTGCATCAAGAAAATAAAGTTCAAGGCAAGAAGAGGCACCATTATCGTTTCTCCCACAAGAGGGGCATGTTTCCCTATTGGAACCACGAGGGTTGCGAGAAGCTTCAGTTTGTAAAAGGCTTGTAATATAGCTTGGCCTAAATTGGACAATTATTTTACCACGACATATATGTGCCATGTAGTGACACCATGCCAATTTTCATGATTCCCTGGCGAGTTTTGGATTTATAGAGATTTAAAAACCAAAATTCGCAATGTTTGTGGCCAAGCCAGGATGCCGAGATGGTTGAATTCATTCACACTCGTTCCATGGGACCTAAAAATGCACCCCAGGGACACATGTACGATTTTTCTAGCCATTTTGGTGCACCGGAGCATGTATTTGTAGTTCGGATTTGAATTATGGACATTAAATGCCTAGAAAACTCAATTAATGAACAGAAAAGTTTGAACGAACCCTGAATAATTTCAAAGTTCAACGCGAATCTCCTGTTGTTCCGTGTTGCATGTAGAAGAAAATACAAGGCTAGCAGAGGGAGCGATTATCGATTCACCCACAAGGGGACACGTTTCCCTATCAAAACCATGAGGGTCTTGCGACAAGCTCTGGTTTGTAAGAGGTTTGTAATAAACCTTGGCCCAAATTGGGCAATGTTTTTACCATGACATATATGCTCCATGACGTGACACCATGCCACCTTTGATGACTTTCTGGTGAGTTTTGGATTTATGAGGATTTAAAAACCGAGATTCCAAATGTTTGAGGATGAGCCAGGACGCCGGTACGGTTGTAATCCATTCACATTCCTGGCATGGGACCTAAACATGCACCCAAGGACACATGTATAATTTTTCTAGCCATTTTTGTGAACTAGAGCATGTATTTATAGTTCAGATTTCAATTGTCGACATTAAATGCCTAGGAAACTCAATTAGTGTATAAAAATGCCAAACGAACCTGAATAAGTTTAAATTTCAGCATGGATATCCTGTCGTTCCATGTTGCCCGTAGAAGGAAATACAAGGTGAAAAGAGGCTGTGATTATGTTTTGCCCACAAGGGGAACACGTTTCCCTATCGGAACCACGAGGCTTCTTTGAGAGAAGCTCCATTTGTAAGAGGTTTGTAATAAAGCTTGGCCCAAATTGGACAATGTTTTTACCACAACATATATGTGCCATGACGTGACACCATGCCAACTTTAATTACTTTCTGGTGAGTTTTGGATTTATGGGGATTTGAAAACCGAGATTCCAAATGTTTGAGGACGAGCCAGGATGCCAGTACGGTTGTAATTCGTTCCCATTCCTGGCATGGGACCTAAACATGCACCCAAGGAGACATGTATATTTTTTCTAGCCATTTTGGTGAACTGGAGCATGTATTTGTAGTTCAGATTTGAATTATGGACATTAAATGCCTAGGAAACTCAATTAGTGTACAAAAAGACCAAACGAACCCTGAATAAGTTTAAATTTTAGCACGGATATCCTGTCATTCCATGTTGCCCGTAGAAGAAAATACACGGTGAAAAGAGGCAGTGATTATCGTTTCATCCACAAGGGGACACGTTTCCCTATCAGAACCACGAGGCTTCTTTGAGAGAAGCTCCGATTTGTAAGAGGCTTGTAATAAAACTTGCGCCAAAATGGACAAAAAAATTCCTCGACATATATGTGCCATGTCGTGACCCCATGTCAAGTTTCACCATTTTCAGGTGAGTTTTGGATTTACGAGGATTTAAAAACCGAGATTCTTCTCATGAAATGTTTTCAAATAGCACATGGTTCACTCACGAAAGCCGTGTGCTTACCAAACCGTGGTTGATGCCCCCTCCCCATGCTGCGCGCATGATCCGAGTCGTGCGTTCTGATTGGCCAGAACCCAAACCCCACTGATCATACGTCTACACCATTGGATGCTCCCAGATCGAACGACAATTCTCAGCCCTTTCAATAGCACATGCAGTATATGGGTAAGCACTATGCGCATGCGTCGTGCTAGCTCATGCTTCCTTCTCTACTAGGATTTCTATATTAAAGTTGTTATATATCCAAACAGGCTACCGTTTCCCGCCACTCCTCTTATAGATTTCCCGCCTCTTCTCCCATGTTTTCCCGCTACCAGTGTCAGTGCTCATTGAAGGCTAGGCGGCGACACACCGGCCATGTAAATATCGCACACAGTTTCTAAAAGCACAAATGTGTGTGACAGGAGGGAGTAGCACTATAAAAAAATACACTTCCGTGATGATATGTGTTTGTCACAGTAGGTCACGTTTTCTGTCATGCATGTACATCCATGAGGAATTTATGACAGAATCAAGATAGTCATACATGTGTGATACGTCCATTTTGCATCATGCTTTTATATCGATATTTATTGCATTATGGACTGTTATTTCACTTTATGTCACAATACTTATGGCTATTCTCTCTTATTTTACAAGGTTTACATAAGGAGGGAGAATGCCGGCAGCTGGAATTCTGGGCTGGAAAAGGAGCAAATATTAGAGACCTATTCTGCACAACTCCAAAAGTCCTCAAACTCCACAGAACATCTTAAAATAAATAAAGAAAAAGCCTGGCCAAAGATGAAGGCCAGGGGCCCACACCCTGCTCACGAGGGTGCCCCCCCTAGGGCACGCCCCCTACCTTGTGGGCCCCCTGGTGGGTCTCCGACGTCCATCTTCTGCTATATGAAGTCTTTCGATGAGAAAAAAAATCAGAAGGAACTTTTCGGGATGAGACTCTGCCGCCACGAGGCGGAACCTTGGCGGAACCAATCTAGAGCTCCGGCAGAGCTGTTCTGCCGGTCATACTTCCCTCCGGGAGGGGGAAATCATCACCATCATCATCACCAACGCTCCTCTCATCGGGAGAGGGCAATCTCCATCAACATCTTCACCAGCACCATCTCATCTCCAAACCCTAGTTCATCTCTTGTATCCAATTCTTGTCTCAAAGTCCGGGATTGGTGCTAGTAGGTTGCTAGTAGTGTTGATTACTCCTTGTAGTTGATGCTAGTTGGTTTATTTGGTGGAAGATCATATGTTCCGATCCTATATGCATATTATTACCCCTCTTTTTATGAACATGAATATGCTTTGTGAGTAATTACGTTTGTTCCTGAGGACAAGGGAGAAGTCTTGCTATTAGTAGTCATGTGAATTTGGTATTCGTTTGATATTTTGATAAGATGTATGTTGTCTAGCCTCTAGTGGTGTTATGTGAACATCGACTACATAACATTTCACCATTATTTGGGCCTAGAGGAAGGCATTGGGAAGTAATAAGTAGATGATGGGTTGCTAGAGTGACAGAAGCTTAAACCCTAGTTTATCTGTTGCTTCGTAAGGGGCTGATTTGGATCCACATGTTTCATGCTATGGTTAGGTTTACCTTAATACTTTTGTTGTAGTTGCGGATGCTTGCAATAGAGGTTAATCATAAGTGGGATGCTTGTTCAAGTTAGAACAGCACCCAAGCACCGGTCCACCCACATAGCAAATTATCAAAGTATCGAACGCGAATCATATGAACGTGATGAAAACTAGCTTGACGATATTCCTATGTGTCCTCGGGAGCGTTTTTCCTATTATAAGAGTTTGTTCCGGCTTGTCCTTTGCTACAAAAAGGATTGGGCCACCTTTATGCACTTTATTTACTTTTGTTACTTGTTGCTCGTTACAATTTATCTTATCACAAAACTATCTGTTACCACTTATTTCAGTACTTGCAGAGAATACCTTGCTGAAAACCGCTTATCATTTCC
The DNA here is from genome assembly GCF_018294505.1 of Triticum aestivum. NCBI lineage: Eukaryota > Viridiplantae > Streptophyta > Magnoliopsida > Poales > Poaceae > Triticum > Triticum aestivum. The sequence goes on along the minus strand of NC_057806.1, from coordinate 463,881,965 downwards.
TTCTGCTCCTCGTTGGGTTCGACACTCTTACTTATCGAAAGGACTATGATAGACCCCCTATACTTGTGGGTCATCAAGACTCTTTTCTGGCGCCGTTGCCGGGGAGTGTAGCGCCTTTGGTAGGTGTGCTAAGGAAAAATTTATATAGTGTGCTAAAATTTACTGTCACTTGCTACTATGGAAAGTAATTCTCTGAGGGGCTTGTTCGGGGTATCTTCACCCCGTCCAGTAGAGCAAAGAGTTGCTCCTCAACCTACTGAACCTATTGAAATGAAACTCCTTTTGAATTTCCTTCTGGTATGATGGAAAAACTGATAGCTAACCCTTTTACAGGAGATGGAACAAAGCATCCTGATGAACACTTAATATATGTGGATGAAGTTTGTGGATTATTTAAGCTTGCAGGTATACCCGATGATGTTGCTAAGAAGAAGGTCTTCCCTTTATCTTTGAAGGGAGACGCATTGATATGGTATAGGCTATGTGATGATATGAGATCATGGAACTATAAAAGATTGAAATTAGAATTTCATCAAAAGTATTACCCTATGCATCTTGTTCATCGTGATCGCAATTATATATATAATTTCTGGCCTCGCGAAGGAGAAAGCATTGCTCAAGCTTGGGGGAGGCTTAAATCAATGTTATATTCATGCCCCAATCATGAGCTCTCGAGAGAAATAATTATGCAAAGTTTTTATGCTCGGATTTCTCATAATAATCAAACCATGCTCGATACTTCTTGTGCTGGCTCTTTTATGATGAAGACTATTGAATTCAGATGGAATTTATTGGATAGAATTAAACGCAACTCTGAAGATTGGGACCTCGACGAAGGTAAGGAGTCAGGTATGACACCTAAGTTTGATTGTGTTAAATCTTTTATGGACACCGATATTTTCCGTAAGTTTAGCACTAAATATGGACTTGACTCTGAGACAATAGCTTCTTTCTATGAATCTTTTACTACTTATGTTGATCTCCCTAAGGAGAAGTGGTTTAAATATCATCCTCCCATAGAAGTAAAAGTAGTTGCACCTATTAAAGTTGAAGAAAAGACTGTCACTTATAATGATCCTATTGTTCCTACTTCTTATGTTGAGAAACCACCTTTCCCTGTTAGAGTAAAGGATCATGCTAAAGCTTCAACTGTTGCTCGTAAAAGCAATATTAGAACTTATACACCCCCTGAGCAAGTTAAAGTAGAACCTAATATTGCTATTGTTAAAGATCTCTGGTCTGATAATATTGATGGGCATGTTATTCAGTTCGAAGGTGAAACTGCTAGAATTGCTAAACCTTGTGCTAAAGATAAACATAGACCTGTGGTAGGCGTGCCTGTTATTTCTGTTAAAATAGGAGATCATTGTTATTATGGCTTATGTGATATGGGTGTGAGTTCTAGTGTTATACCGCATACTTTATACGAAGAAATTAAGAATGAAATTGCACCTGCTGAGTTAGAAGGTATTGATGTCACAATTAAACTTGCCAATAGAGATACTATTTCACCAATTGGAATTGTTAGAGATGTTGAAGTCTTGTGTGGGAAAACTAAATATCCTGCTGATTTTCTTGTTCTTACTTCTCCGCAAGATAGCTTTTGTCCCATTATATTTGGTATACCCTTCTTGAACACTATTAATGCTAGGATAGATTGCGAAAAGAATGTTGTTACTATTGGCTTGGATGATATGGTTCATGAGTTTAATTTCTCTAAATTTAGTAAACAACATCGTGAGGAAGAATTACCTAGTAAGGATGAAATTATTGGTCTTGCTTCTATTGCCGTACCTCCTAGTGATCCTTTAGAACACTATTTGCCAGACCATGAAAATGATATGTTCATGAATGAAAGAAGGGAAATAGATGAAGTATTCTTTAAACAGGAACCTATCCTGCAACACAATTTGCCTGTTGAAACTTTAGGGGATCCTCCTCCACCCAAGGGTGATCCCGTGTTTGAGCTTAAACCGTTGCCTGATAATCTTAAATATGCTTATCTTGATGAAAAGTAGATATATCCTGTTATTATTAGTGCTAACCTTTCAGAGCATGAAGGGGAAAGATTATTGAAAACTCTGAGGAAGCATCGTGCTGCTATTGGATATACTCTTGATGATATTAAGGGCATTAGTCCCACTCTATGTCAACATAAAATAAATTTGGAAGCAGATGCCAAACCAGTTCATGATCCTCAACGACGTTTGAATCCGAAAATGAAAGAAGTGGTAAGAAAAGAAATACTCAAGCTTCTGGAGGCAGGTATAATTTATCCCGTTGCTGATAGTCAGTGGGTAAGTCATGTCCATTGTGTCCCTAAGAAGGGAGGTATTACTGTTGTTCCTAATGATAAAGATGAATTGATTCCACAAAGAATCATCACATGTTATAGGATGGTAATTGATTTCCGCAAATTAAATAAAGCTACTAAGAAAGATCATTACCCCTTACCTTTTATTGATCAAATGCTAGAAAGATTATGCAAACATACACACTATTGCTTTCTAGATGGTTATTCTGGTTTCTCTCAAATACCTATGTCGGCTAGAGATCAATCAAAGACTACTTTTACATGCCCTTTTGGTACTTTTGCTTATAGACGTATGCCTTTTGGTTTATGTAATGCACCTGCTACCTTTCATAGATGCATGATGGCTATATTCTCTGACTTTTGTGAAAAAATTTGTGAGGTTTTCATGGACGATTTTTCCGTCTATGGTTCCTCTTTTGATGATTGCTTGAGCAATCTTGATCGAGTTTTGCAGAGATGTGAAGACTAATCTTGTCTTGAATTGGGAAAAGTGCCACTTTATCATTAATGAAGGTATTGTCTTGGGGCATAAAGTTTCTGAAAGAGGTATTGAAGTTGATAAAGCCAAGGTCGATGCTATTGAAAAGATGCCATGTCCCAAGGACATCAAAGGTATAAGAAGTTTCCTTGGTCACGCCGGATTTTATAGGAGGTTCATTAAAGACTTCTAAAAAATTTCTCGGCCTCTGACTAATTTATTGCAAAAAGATATACCATTTGTCTTTGATGATGATTGTGTAGAAGCATTTGAAATACTTAAGAAAGCATTAGTCTCTGCACTGTTGTTCAGCCACCTGATTGGAATTTACCCTTTGAAATTATGTGTGATGCTAGTGATTATGCTGTAGGTGTTGTTCTAGGGCAAAGAGTTGATAAGAAATTAAATGTTATTCATTATGCTAGTAAGACTCTAGACAATGCTCAAAGAAATTATGCTACCACTGAAAAAGAGCTTTTAGCAGTTGTATTTGCTTGTGATAAGTTCAGACCTTATATTGTTGATTCTAAAGTAACTATTCACACTGATCATGCTGCTATTAAATATCTTATGGAAAAGAAAGATGCTAAACCTAGACTTATTAGATGGGTTCTCTTGCTACAAGAATTTGATTTGCATATTGTTGATAGAAAGGGAGCTGAGAACCCCGTTGCAGACAACTTGTCTAGGTTAGAGAATGTTCTTGATGACCCACTACCTATTAATGATAGCTTTCCTGATGAACAATTAAATGTTATAAGTACTTATCATAGTACTCCATGGTATGCTGATTATGCTAATTATATTGTTGCTAAGTTTATACCACCTAGCTTCACATACCAGCAAAAGAAAAAGTTTTTCTATGACTTGAGACATTACTTTTGGGATGACCCACATCTTTATAAAGGAGTAGATGGTGTTATTAGACACTGTGTACCTGAGCATGAACAGGAACAGATCCTATGCAAGTGTCATTCCGAGGCTTATGGAGGACACCACGCTGGAGATAGAACTGCACATAAGGTATTGCAATCTGGTTTTTATTGGCCTACTCTCTTCAAGGATGCCTGTAAGTTTGTCTTGTCTTGTGATGAATGTCAAAGAATTGGTAATATTAGTAGACGTCAAGAAATGCCTATGAATTATTCTCTTGTTATTGAACCGTTTGATGTTTAGGGCTTTGATTATATGGGACCTTTTCGTGCCTCTAATGGATACACACACATTCTAGTGGCTGTTGATTACGTTACTAAGTTGGTAGAAACTATTCCAACTAGTAGTGCTGATCATAACACTTCTATTAAAATACTTAAAGAAGTTATTTTCCCAAGGTTTGGAGTCCCTAGATATTTAATGACTGATGGTGGTTCACACTTTATTCATGGTGCTTTCCATAAAATGCTTGCTAAGTATGATGTTAATCATAGAATTGCATCTCCTTATCACCCACAGTCTAGTGGTCAAGTAGAGTTGAGCAATAGAGAGCTCAAATTAATTTTGCAAAAGACTGTTAATAGGTCTAGAAAGAATTGGTCCAAGAAACTTGATGATGCATTATGGGCTTATAGAACTGCATACAAAAATCCTATGGGTATGTCTCCATATAAAATGGTTTATGGAAAAGCATGTCGCTTACCTCTCGAACTAGAACATAAGGCATATTGGGCTATTAAAGAGCTCAACTATGATTTTAAACTTGCCGGTGAGAAGAGGTCATTTGATATTAGCTCACTTGATGAATGGAGAACCCAAGCTTATGAAAATGCCAAGTTGTTTAAAGAAAAAGTTAAAAGATGGCATGACAAAAGGATACAAAAGCGTGAGTTTAATGTAGGTGATTATGTATTGGTATACAACTCTCGTTTAAGATTTTTTGCAGGAAAACTTCTCTCTAAATGGGAAGGCCCCTATGTTATCGAAGAGGTCTACCGTTCCGGTGCCATAAAGATCAACAACTTCGAAGGCACAAATCCGAAGGTGGTAAATGGTCAAAGAATCTAACATTATATTTCAGGTAATCCCATAAATGTTGAAACCAATATTATTGAAACCGTAACCACGGAGGAATACATAAGGGACACTTTCAGAACGTTTCAGACTCCGAAAAGGAATAGGTATGTGGTACGGTAAGTAAACCGACTCCAAAACAATTTTTAAGGCAATATTTCTCCGTCTTGGAATATTTAGAAAAATAGAAAAATAAGTAGCAGTCCGGGAAGGACACGAGGGCCCCACGAGGGTGGTGGGCGCGCCCTACCCCTCTGGGCGCGCCCCCTACCTTGTGAGCACCTCGTGTGCCTTCTGGACTCCGTTTTCTTGCATGATACATATTTTGGTCGGTAAAAATTCATTATATAACCTCCCGAAGGTTTTGACTCCCGTATTGCGCAAACCTCCTTTGTTCTTGTTTCGAGCTATTTTTTCTGACAGATCTAGGTTATCATGACGGCCCCAAGCGCCTCCAAGGACAAGTTCTTCGAGAAGGTCATCAACCCTTACCTCGCGGAGGTGCTGTGACACCCTCAAACCATTGAGTTGCGTGATGGGTTGCTGCACATCCGCGATAAAGAGGGACCAAAGGGGACCAGAAGCATGGAGACGAGGCTCGAAGCAGTGGAGCAACAAGTTTTCAAGTGCCAAGGGATGGTGGAATGTGGACTCAACTCTAACCACATGATGATCGCGGAGTTCACTAGCAACCACAAGTTGGATGCTGACAACATCGGGGAGACTATCTTCAAGCTTCATGAGAAGATCGAGCACCTCCAAGCCCAAATCTATGACCTGCAAAACCAAAACTGTGAGTATGAATATAGATTCAAAAGGATGAGTTTGGCTGCAGATTTGAGGATCCCGGAGACTCGATCATCTTTCTATGATGGAGAACCTATGCCTTGGAAGATGGACGCAAGGCCCGCATCATCTACAACACCTCCAGCTTCTTCACCAACAAAGAAGGAGATATAATCACATGGGTATGGGCACTCCCCTTGGCAATTGCCAAGCTTGGGGGAGGTGCCCCGGTATCGTATCACAACCACAACTCCTATCTTTATCATTTTTCTTAGTTCGATCCCATTAGAAGTATCTTGATCTAGTAGAATAAAGTTTATGTCATGATCTAGTTTTGAGTTTTGCTTTTTGATCTCTCTATGTAATCGAGTCCGTGAGCTATATATAATAAAGATTAGTGTTGAGTCAAGGGCTTGATTATTTTGCCATGATCTTGGGTGAATAAAAGAAAAGAGAAAAAGAATAAAAAGAAACAAAGAGTTCATATTGGTCTTATTGAGAGTAATGACTTCACATAGGAAGAGTATGATGATTAAAAGTTGTTGGGAGTTGGCAGACATAGCTTTGGTCATTGTTGCAATTAATAGGAAGTAATAAGGAAAGAGAGGTTTTCACATATAGATATATTATCATTGACATCTTTTATGATTGGGAGCACTCATTAAAATATGACATGCTAAAGAGTTGATGTTGGACAAGGAAGACAACATAATGAGTTATGTCTTTCTTATATCTGAGATAAAGTATGTTGTCATGGATCCTCTAACTTGTTGAGCTTGCCTTTCCCCCTCATGCTAGCCAAATTCTCAGCACCAAGTAGAAATACTACTTGTGCTTCCAAATACCCTTAAACCAGTTTTGCCATGAGAGTCCACCATATCTACCTATGGATTGAGTAAGATCCTTCAAGTAAGTTGCCATCGGTGCAAAGCAATAAAAATTGCTCTAAATATGTATGATTGATTGGTGTGGGAGAAATAAGCTTTATACGATCTTGTGATGTGGAAGTAATAAAAGCGACGGACTGCATAATAAAGGTTCATATCACAAGGGGCAATATAAAGTGATGTTCTTTCGCATTGAGATTTTGTGCATCCAACCATAAAAGCGCATGGCAACCTCTGCTTCCCTCTGCGAAGGGCCTATCGTTTATTATTATCTTCTACCTTATGCAAGAGTCACAGTGATCTTCACCTTTCCCTTTTCATTTTATCCTTTGGCAAGCTCAGCATGTTGGAAAGAACATGATATATATATCTAATTGGATGCAGGGGAGCATGAACCATTATTGTTGACATTACCCTTGAGGTAAAAGGTTATGGGGCAAAACTATAAGCCCCTATCTTTCTCTGTGTCCGATTAAAACTTCATAACCACAAGTATTGCGTGAGTGTTAGCAATTATGAAGGACTAAATGATAGTTGAGTATGTGGACTTGCTTTTTAGCTCTGACATAGACTCTTTCCGATGTTATGATAAATTGCAATTGCTTCAATGACTGAGATTATAGTTTGTTGGAGCCCAATAAGGTTTATGATTTATACTCTTGCATTGTGAATAGATCATCACTTGAACATAAGTAATCATATGACAAAATCTATATATGTTGCTGTTATGAGAATAATCATGATGCCTTCATGTCCGTATTTTATTTTTTATCGACGCCTCTACCTCTAAACATGAGGACATATTTATTGTTATCGGCTTTTCACTTGAGGAAAAGCGAGGTCTAAGCTTGGGGGAGTTGATACGTCCATTTTGCATCATGCTTTTATATCGATATTTATTGCATTATGGACTGTTATTTCACTTTATGTCACAATACTTATGGCTATCCTCTCTTATTTTACAAGGTTTACATAAGGAGGGAGAATGCCGACAGCTGGAATTCTGGGCTGGAAAAGGAGCAAATATTAGAGACCTATTCTGCACAACTCCAAAAGTCTTGAAACTCCACGGAACATCTAAAAATAAATAAAGAAAAACCCTTGCCAAATATGAAGGCCAGGGGGCCCACACCCTGCTCATGAGGGTGGGGGGCGCGCCCCCTACCTCATGGGCCCCATGGTGGGTCTCCGACGTCCATCTTCTGCTATATGAAGTCTTTCGATGAGAAAAAAATCAGAAGGAACTTTTCGGGACGAGACTTCGCCGCCACGAGGCGGAACCTTGGCGGAACCAATCTAGAGCTCCGGCAGAGCTGTTCTGCCGGGGATACTTCCCTCCGAGAGGGGGAAATCATCACCATCGTCATCACCAACGCTCCTCTCATCGGGAGAGGGAAATCTCCATCAACATCTTCACCTGCACCATCTCATCTCCAAACCCTAATTCATCTCTTGTATCCAATTCTTGTCTCAAAGTCCAGGATTGGTGCTAGTAGGTTGCTAGTAGTGTTGATTACTCCTTGTAGTTGATGCTAGTTGGTTTATTTGGTGGAAGATCATATGTTCAGATCCTATATGCAAATTATTACCCCTCTGATTATGAACATGAATATGCTTTGTGAGTAATTACGTTTGTTCCTGAGGACAAGGGAGAAGTCTTGCTATTAGTAGTCATGTGAATTTGGTATTCGTTTGATATTTTGATAAGATGTATGTTGTCTAGCCTCTAGTGGTGTTATGTGAATGTCGACTACATAACACTTCACCATTATTTGGGCCTAGAGGAAGGCATTGGGAAGTAATAAGTAGATGATGGGTTGCTAGAGTGACAGAAGCTTAAACCCTAGTTTATGCGTTGCTTCGTAAGGGGCTGATTTGGATCCACATGTTTCATGCTATGGTTAGGTTTACCTTAATACTTTTGTTGTAGTTGCGGATGCTTGCAATAGAGGTTAATCATAAGTGGGATGCTTGTTCAAGTAAGAACATCACCCAAGCACCGGTCCACCCACATATCAAATTATCAAAGTATCGAACGTGAATCATATGAAAGTGATGAACACTAGCTTGACGATATTCCTATGTGTCCTCGGGAGCGCTTTTCCTATTATAAGAGTTTGTTCCGGCTTGTCCTTTCCTACAAAAAGGATTGGGCCACCTTGCTGCACTTTATTTAGTTTTGTTACTTGTTGCTCGTTACAATTTATCTTATCACAGAACTATCTGTTACCACTTATTTCAGTACTTGCAGAGAATACCTTGCTGAAAACCGCTTATCATTTCCTTCTACTCCTCGTTGGGTTCGACACTCTTACTTATCAAAAGGACTAGATAGATCCCCTATACTTGTGGGTCATCAATGTGCTTTCGTACAAGTGTTCCGTGACATTACCAAAATTATCATCACAGAAGTGTTCACTTCCATGACGAAAAATGCCGCGTCATGGAAGTGCTTTCGTCAAGGGTGACCGACACGTGGCATCCACCGTAATGGGTCACGTTAAGCTATTGGGCCCGGTTTGGATCCGATAACCCGCTAACAACCACGACCAATGCCGATTTTCCACGTGTAAAATTCTCATTGGCCGACCGAACCACGTGTCAGCTCCGCGTTGGCACATGTGTCACTCATCCAATGGGCGAGATGCGCCTATGATATGTTAACACGTGGACCAGCCCAAAAGTGGCCCATAAAGATAAAATGGGCTGGCCAAACTAAAGGCCCACAAGATTTTGCGGACCATAATGGGCCGGCCCACCTGAAGGCCCATGAGATTTCGCCGACCATAATGGGCCGTCCCAGCTAAAGGCCCACAAGATTTTGAGGACACTAGTGGGCCAGCCCGTTAACAGGCTGCCATGTTTTGGGCCAAATGCCGGCCCATATTTGATCCGATCCATTAACAACCTGCCACGTTCCGGGCCTAATAAAGGCCCATATGAGATCCGACCCATTAAAAGCCTACCACGTCCTGGGCCAAATTATGGCCCAAATTAGATCCGGCCCTTTAAGAGGCTTTGGGCTAAATTATGGCCCACATCAGATTTGGCCCATCAACTGGACGCTATGCTTTTGGACCCACTTGCTAAAGGCCCATTTAATAATTCGGCCTGATATTAGTTTTGGCCTATTAAAGGCCTATTTAGCATTTCTGTCCTATATTTATTTCGGCCTGTTAAACGCCCGTCATATAGTTGGGCCTAACTATGGCCCGGTTTGCATCCGGCCTGCTCATAGCCGATAATCTGATTGGGCCAAACAAGGACCGAGACAATTTTGGCCTGTTAACAACCCGTGATGTGATTGGCACAATCATGGGCCAGGGTGTATTTCACCCTGCTGCCGGCCCGTGAGCTGTTTGACACGTTTCAGGCCCAACCTACTTTTCAGCCTCCTAAAAGCCCATTGAATTTTCTTGCAAAAATAGGGCCGGTGGTTTACTCAGCCTATTAAAGGCCCGAATCTACTAGCAGGCCAGTTTACATTTAGGCCTGTAATGGACCGACTATGTAGTGATTTGCATGATGACCCGATTATGTACCGTAATGTTATGGTTTGGACGGTTTACTGCGAAGACAACATATATATATACAGTAAAATAACTGCAACATCGTGAATAAGAAAAAACCTAGACTATACAATAAAGAAATTACGGCATATTACATCCACTGGGCATCAAAGTTCGCCACTATTATAATAAAGCACAAGCAGACAGAAGATTACATACACTAGGCATCAAAGATTGCCACCAATGCAAATAAACACGCCGACAAAATAATATACAAAACCGACAGCACTTCAATAGAGTTCAAGAAAGGTTAGCCCTGCTCGGGAGCTGCAGCACAAGCAGCTGAGCAAGCTGATGAGACTATGCTTGTTTGATACTTATATCCTCCTCACTCTGAAACATATACAAGCAAACAGATGATAGGTTTTGCACATATAGGTATCAGTGCTGACAATTCATCACATTTCTTACCAGCGAATAAAGTGACACAATTTAAAATAACATTAACACAATATGGTATTGTTCAGGTTAAGACATGGCAGGAAATGACATTGTGAAGGAGTTGGCAGCTTCACGACACCACTGGATTACAGATCAAGAACTCATAAGTATCAATGGTTAGTGTGCTGTCAATTTATCCCATTTCAGATTGGCAAATAAAGAGACAGTTTAAATAATAGTAGAATGATATGACATTGTTCATAGTTAAGACATTGCAGAATATGACATTGCGTTGTAGTGGGTAGGTTCACAAAACCACTGGATTACGGATCAAGAACAAAAGCATACATGCAGTGCAAAAGAATATCACTTGCTATGTATAGTTTAATTTACATGGTATGAAGAAGGAACTTGGTTGTACAACTAAAAACTTAAATTGAGAAGGACAAACTTTTGTTTATGAACTACATAATAAACTTTAAACATGCAATTTGATGCAAACACCAAAAATAAAACAACTATTGCAGTCATGCTTAACCAAATATACACAACAAAGCCTGAACGCTTGAGCAGGACAAACTTACATTGTTGGTGAAGACATGCTCTATAAATAAGCATTGCCTTTATTCAAGAAGTTTACCACATAATCTTCTTCATAAGCATTGCCTTTATTCTACATTTTGTTAAGAGAAAATCTAGATGTGATAATATAAGAAAAAATGGATAATATTTAATATAAGATGAAGAGTGATGCTACATAACCAAGTAGCTATAAATGTAAGTACAACGATACATGCAAAAGGTACAGCCAAGAGCAATGCAGAGCTAAAATTCTTCAGTACCATCGGTGTTATCCAACCTTATGGTAAGAGTAAATATAGATTTGATGTGTAGAAAATGGAGGGCAAAGGAAAATAAGCTGCAGAGTGATGGTAGATGAACAACTACCTATCAATATAAGTACACTAATAATGGACAGCAGGTTCTTACAAGAACAATGCAGAGCTAAAAAATTCATTGGCATTGGATATATTCTACACTAATGTAACAATTCATGTAGATCAGATAATTTGGAGCGAACAATTGATAAGCAAGCTATCATGCATACTGCTGTCACATAATGAACCAGGTATGAATGCAAGTACAGTGATACAGGACAACATGTACTAACAAGAGCAAAGCAGCGGGCAACATATTTGCGATATCATGTCGTTTTTTTTCAAATCAGAATTCTTCTTCGAGCTGTTTTCCTGCAAAAAAGATCCGTAAGGCACATGCAGAAAGTTGAAGTTCAAATTGTCTTGTGATATCATAGATAACACCTCATCCTGGGAACAAGACCAGTGCATAACAAGGTTTTTCGATTCAATGTCTTCTAAATTTAGCACAGGAGACTTCACTAGAAATTCATTTATAGACTTGTGATCAAAGTGTGATTTCCTCAGGTAACACCGATACTTCTGCAATGCTTCCTTGAAAAGCGCAAGGAAGCTTTGCTTGTCATGACTATCCAGATTGACCCAAGCCTACTTACAACAATGTAATGTAAATCATTGATGTGTTCAATCAGCAGAAAATAGGAAAATAATCACCATGAATAATAGCACTTACACGTAAGTGGGACAGGAAGATGTGAAAATGGTGTTTGTCTTCACTATAATCTTCCCATGATGGGAATATATGCACGTAGTCCCTAACAACATTGAAATCATTGTCTTTTAAACCAGGAATAACTGGAATGGGGTTCCAATCAGTAGGAATTGGCCGTCTCTATAGTTGGGATAGGTCTTCGGCCGGTGGACTTGCTGTACTTTTTGCTGGAGTGGGATATTTCTGTGGTACGGCTGGTGCTATGGCAGCTGAAATCAACATACCTTTTGCTGGAGTGCAGGTCCTGTGTGGTGGGGCTCGTGGTGTGGCCAGTGAAGTATGGGTACGGTCTGCTGGAGTCGGTCCTATGTTTTGTGTCACTGGTTGTACAACCAATACAACAAAGTAGAAGAAATGCAAGACACCATATGCAAGATACGCGCAATCAATAAAACCTTGCCAAATTAGAACAGGCACCTTGATGGGTGAACAGGACAAGCCATCTGCTTTTGACTCCTCGAGGTTAGAATAGTCATTAGGATCATATTCTGAACAAGAGTCTGCAGGTGGGGAGCGTATGAGTTTCATTGCATCCAGAATGGCAATCAATGCATTGGTGCCAATTTTGTAAGTCGTTGCAGTGTTCCACAATATTCTTCTGATGCGCAGATTCCGATATTCACTGTAATTACGTATAATATCTGAGAACCATGAAAACATAAATAGTAGTGAGATTATCTTTGTAATGCAGAGGATATTCTAATATAGGGGCGCCCCTGTAAACCTTTGTGTGCTATCACTGTATTCTGATGAGAGAGCTCATGTGTGCTGTAATATGGTGCGTGCATTAATATAATCTGGCACAAGTACACAAAAAAATAGGCTCCAGAAGTAAGGATAGTTGGTAGATGATAGGTTCATAATATACTGTATAGAGAGTTTATTGCCAAACCATGACAACAAGAGCACGCAACAACTAGGAAGATCGTAGTGTACATAAAAGGGGTACACCATAACCGTGATATATAAATCGGGAAAGTGGAACTGGCTGGAAAATACGATGTTGTATTGCCGCTACTAATTGAAAGCCTATCGATCACGTACAGGCCAGCTCTATCAGCTGTTGACTGCAGATGTCCCTGCTCCCCTTCCTGATAAGGAGCATACTGTACGTACTAAATACAGAATAACAAAAGAGGAACATGTTAACAAACAGAAGATGAAGCATATTCTTGAGGTTCCGCTTCATTGCATACAATGTTGGTTGCCCACTCATGATGAATCACAGCGCCCAAAGAAATGCATTCCATGATGTCTCTTTATATGTGGCCACATGCATTTGGAAAATCAAGTGGGAGCATTACCTGACCAATTAAATGTGTGTTTGTTAACTAATATAAGTATCATATTACAATTCGTATTTGAAGAAGTAAGCTTTGGACTCATGATTGGTGTGTTGTTTAGCTTCAAGAGTGGACTGCTGCTAGTGCGACATAAAGCAGCTACACAGTTCATAGTGTAGATATAACGGGAAAATCATAAGCATCAGGAGTAAAATCAGCAAAGTAGAACTTGCTGGAATATATGTGCTAGTATTGCCGGTACGGCTAGAAAGGCTTCGGATACCAGCTCTCTTCAACTAAAGGTGCGGTACTGTTAATATCAGTGTAACTCTCAAAGGCGACACAACTCCCCGCATTTCCTTGCCATTCTTATAGGATTCAAATGGGCAGGCCACTACAATTCCTATTCCTATGTTTACAAAATCCTACGAATCAAAGAGGCCCGAAGAGTTCGAAGTGTCCATCACAACCGACCGTATAGACCTCTACACTGCAAATGTCCTTGCTCATCTTCACTACAAGGAACATACTGTACTACTATCATACTCCTTCCGTTCCAAAATATAAGTCTTTGTAGAGATTTCCACTATGGATCACATACACATGTATACAAATACATTTTAGAGTGTAGATTCACTCATTTTGCTCAACAAATAAGTGATGGATAAGAAATCAGAGTAAAGCATTGGTGATCTATTTTCTTGCTGCGATAAATAAGTTGAGCAGATACGAAGAGTACCGCCTCTGGTGCGGCGCCGTGTATGCATCTGCTGAGAATTTGATGGTGCTACGGTAGCGATGGCTGTCGGTGGCGTGGAAGCAGATCTAGGATGGTAGACGGTGGTGGCGGGGCGTGGTGGACGAGACAGTCGTAGGAGCGGCGCCGGCAAGGTGGACAACGGCGGGGATGACATGAGAGGACGGAATGCAAGGATCCCGGTCCAAAGTCATGGATGAGAGAGGTCGACCTCTTGTAATGGACGGCGACGTTGGGGTATCAGCTCTGGCATGGTGGAGGAGGATGGCGGAGGATGGGGTGGCGGACCGAGGAGGCTGGGGTGGAGAGGGTGTTTTGGCGTCCATGGAGTATGAATGGGAAAATGGAGGGAGAGAGGAAGGGGGGAACCATGTCTTCAGGGCGCGCTTGTCTCAAATGCGAGGAAATTTACAAACTTAGCCCCCGTTTAAAATTTCCTACATCACAACAATATTAGTCGATTGGGGATAGGACAGTAATCTCGCATACACCGAATATTTGCCGACGAGAATTTGTTTTTGGCGCCCACCGTGTATGAATCAGGGAGGGAGTCGATTTCGGCCGAGGAGACACTATGTTTTGGCGCCCACCGTGTATGAATCTGGGTGAGAGGCGTTTATGTCATGTTTGGGTGAAATTACAAACCTACGCCTATCAAAACCTATAGAAATCGAGCCGATAGGCTTTGCATGTCAGGAATAGGCAGTAATTTCCATCTCGCAGATTTTAGTTTCAGGCGGTTACTGCGACTTTCCCCACTTCGTTCAAAATTTGTATTTTATTTTTGCTCGGGCAGGATCCATTTTCGATTGGAATAAAATTCTATATACATCATTTTTATATATACTTTCAAAATCACAACAAAGAATTCTGCTCATTTATATGTATAATATGATTTACAAATACAATGATCTCAAAATCATAAGGTTGAATTCAAAAAATTTAAACCAAATTATGTTATACTAAAATGTATGGATCAGTAATATCTACAGATTAAATAACATAGATGCGCGTGAATTCATATGAGTATGCATGTTTGATAGATCAATTTTGGTTCGAGTATGAATTACATGTATCATCATCTCGAATTCAAATATTTGAATCCCTTCTATGTTGACTCCTTTCATGCCCATCTCTCTCGCATGCTCCTTCATGTAGCTATCATTCTCTTTTCTCCAGCTCACCCGCACACTCACTTCATGTTTCTCCTATCTTCGCAAACATGGTCTCTCGACGTCTCCCTTGAGAAGTGTCACACTCTCCCTATCATTATACATTACACAGTTTTCATTATGTCTCACGTCTCTACCGTTCTCTGGTATCACTAGGTACCTAAGCTTTCTTTTTCACCGCCACACACACAGTCTCACTCATCTTTCACTTTGTATTTCTCTCTATGGGGTTCTCTCACACCCCCTATATGTCTCTAGATATGACTCATACCACTAAAATTACTCTCTCCTGCAGACACAACTTGCAGTCTCCTTTCCGTCTCCATCCCAGTTATAAAACTGACATTATTCATTTGTTTACCGATCAGACAAACTCCCCCTGCTCTATCATACACACACACACACACAACTCCTGCTTCCACTCCCCTTCCCGACTATCGTCTCTCTCTCTCAAACAAAACTCTTGCTTTCGCACCCCAACTCGTATTTCTCTCACAAACATTGATCGACTAGCCTCCAGATAGGTTTATACACGCACACACTTGTGCTTCCACTATCGCGTACATGTCTCTCTTGCGCTCCTTGTATCTATGTAGATTTTTTGTCCCTTCTTGAGACATGCCCTCTCAATCATGCACACATACACTATTGCCTCATTTTAAGCTGATACCTCTCGCACACACACTCTTTATGTCTTTGTCACACATGCACTCCGTCCTCCTCCTCTCTCCCTCTCTCTCACACACAACACACACACATGGGCTTTTTGCAACAGCTAGCAAGATGCCCATGCGTTGCACGAAACATCAAGATGCATTTGTATGAGTAGTTTATCTTGTGGGAGAAAAGGATGAACGAGGGAAGGCCTTATTTGCAAATGTGGAGAGGGGTGTGGGTATCTTTTTGCAAAATTGCCATAGTTTCCTTCCTATCCGCCATATATAAATCGGACGGCCTATATAGCAGGATGGCAGGTACACCATCATGACCAACTCTGTTTTTTATCTCTACTCTTATAAAAAGCATAGTCGGTGATGATGGTGTGCTTGCCATCCTGCAATATAGGCTGTCTGATCTATATCTAACGGATAGGAAGGAAACTATGGCAATTTACCCGCACTCCTCTCCACATTTGCAGATAAGGCCTTCCCTCGTTCATCCTTTTCTCCCAAAAGATCTTGATGTTCCGTGCAACGCACGAGCATCTTGCTAGTAAGAGTAGAAATTAGAGATATACCACTTCTCGCATCTTGAAACCAACAACATTCCTCCCATATCTCATCAAAACCACCAAAGGAATATATATTGAGTGAAACATAACATATTTTTAGTGATACACGTATTTCAAAACTAGACTCTTTTTTCTATCAAACCGGTGAATATGTATTAATCTACTTTGATCGTGTGGCAACGCATTGGCACATTGCTAGTAGTTATTACTACTGTATAACTTTTTGCACACCAGACAAACGATGGAGTACATATACAAAGAGAAGAGGCACACATACTCAGTCGGTCTCTCGCTGTCTCGCACACATGAGAGTTATGTAAAGGCACCGTTAACAAATAAACCCTAAAACCCTAGGTGCACGATTGCTGCATGCGCGGGTACCAGGTGCGTGGTGTAGCACACCTTTGTAGGAATAGTCAGCTCGCGTGATAATTTGATCCGTAGGAGTTGATGGTCGGGACCATAGGTGAACGACCTGGAGGCAGTGGCTCGCCAGTTGCCACAGATCGAATAGCCATGTTTAAAATATCATTTTTAGCGATGTAAGAGTTCTGATTTTCAATGGCGCGTTATAAGTACTAAGTAGTTTTTAGAATGATTGGTATGGAGTAAAAATGGAATTCATAACTACTACCTCCTTGGCGTATGGTTGTATGGGTTTATGTTGCGAGATGTTGAACCTGGTAGTTCTAGGGCAAATACTATGGTTTAGATGTTGGTTTTCAGTAATGAAAATAGGAAGGGGGAAACCCTTCTTTGATAAAAAAAACTAGTACCTCCGTTCTGGTATACTAGTCCCCATCGTATTTTGGGTCAAAGTTTGTCCATGAATTTTACTTATAAAATGTGAATGGAAAACATGATTTTGTTATACCCAAACAAAAAAGGACTGGAGGGAGTGATTTCTCTGACATGGATGCGACCTCTCATAGTGCAGGCATTGAACTAGCGCGCCGGCCAAGAGGGCCCAACTCGCTGCAGGCCCGGCTGAACACGCCTCCTCGCCGCATGCAACCGGCTTCAGACTACCCCGCCTGCCTCCATTGAATCTGCGCATGTGCCGGCAACACGTCCTTCCGCGAGCCGGCCGACATTTTAGAACACAAAAAATGATCAAAATATAATTAATCACGCATGGTCTTGACTTGTTGTGCTCGCACTGGCTGCAGGAACTAGAGGTTTTTTGTTATTTATAACTCTGCTCACATTTTTTTGGCTTTGAAGTGAATCATGGTTGTGGACATTATCTATGACTGTGCAGGTATCTGTGAACATGAGTTTGATGTGGAAGTTGTACTTGGAATGTTGGGCTTGCGCGTGAACTATACCATGTCCAATGCTTCGTCTGTTATTGTTTGGAAAGTAATTACTGTTATTACATGACCCTAAAAAAATATTTTGTGCCACATCAGTAGATGCACGGACATCACAACAGGCATGCTGACTGGATAAACATTTGAACCTAGCTATTATGAAGGAAAAATTGTATTGACAACAGTTTTAGATAGCAGGAGACGCCTAGCCCGCTCTGCCTCTGCTAGCTTATTTCTGGCTTCTTCCACCTCTTCTTTGGCTTTGGTGAAGAGAGGATCTGCTTGCTCTTTTCACTTCTTCAGGAACTCAGCTACATTCTCAAGGGCTGCTGCACGCTTTCTTTTAGCCTTTACTAGAGCCATGAGGACACAAACAGTTGACGACTCTGCCTAGCTTGTGTGTAATCCATCATCATCTAGGAATTTGCACCTTGTGTCTAATCCAACATCATTAGGGAACTGGCACCTTGTGTGTAATCCAGCCTCATTTTGGAAACATGATCTCGAGGTTGACCATACTTCCCTCCTCGTAGGAACTGCATCCTGACATGAAGTTACTTATTTTTTAGATCAATACTCAGAGCAACCCAGATCCATTTAGTAGAAGCTAGATAAACATGACTCGGAGGAGTGAATTCAAAAGGAAAAATATAAAAACAGACTACAAGGTAAAAACAAAAGCATTAGGATGATTAAGACTCTTCTTATTACACATCAAAGAACACGAGACTAAGAGAAACAGAAACCACAACATATACACATCGAAGAACACGAGGCTAAGAGAAACAGAAACTACAACATATACACATAGAAGAACATGAGGCTAAATGAAAGTAATTGAAAGGGTGTTACTTACCAAAGCTCGTTTTACAGGTTCGGTGCAGCTCCTCTTTAACTTGCCACGCTCCTTGAAGATGTCCCCAATATCCCGTGTTTGGTCTTCATTGCTCCTCTGCATGTTCACACTTGTGGTTTTAAAATCTCAACATGGCAAGAAAAATATGCTACTCCCTCCGTCTCATAATATAAGAACATTTTTGAGACTACACTAGTGTCAAAAACGTTCTTATATTATGGGACAGAGGGAGTAGTAATACTCAAGCATCTTGTGGGCAACATTAAAGCACTCGTCTACCATGTCAAAGCATCTCCAACAGAAGCGCAACGCGCGGCGCCTTAAAAAAGCGTTTACAACACCAGAATAGCCAGTTTTTGTGGGCCCAGAGTGCTGAGATCGAGAAGTAGAGATAGAGAGTAGAGACATATATAGTTCTCAGCATAGATATAGCATAGATAGATAAAAAGATAGTTCAACTACTCCTTGTCGTCCGACTCCTCCTCGGTGATGTCCTCCTCCGACATCTCAATGTAGGTGTGAAGATACCAATCATCGTCGGATTCCCAGGGCGACTCTGCTCCTAGCCTCATGTTGAATTGAGCGTCCACTTTTCGCGTACGCTTGTCCTCGTGATAGGCGGCTCGCTCCATCCTCCTCTTCTTCCTCTTCGCCCTCCTTTGCATGTAGAACTCGCGCTCGTTGATGATGTCCTGCGGGAAGCGTTGGCGCCACAGCGCCATGGCTTCCTCGTCCACCTCGGTGATGCCGATACAGTGCTCCCGCCTCCGGTTGTCGTGACGATCCTCGTCGGTGATAAGCCGCGGCAGAGGCACGACCTCCTGCGCCTGCTCCCATGTCGGCACGTTGGGGATGTTCAATGTTCTATGATGCCACTGGAGGCGCCACGCCACCGCGTCATATGCGCGGGCGGCCTCGTTGGTGGTGTTGAAATTGCCGAGGCCGAGGTGCATCCCGCGGAACCAGATATCGGGGGAGAAGCTGCCAAAGGGGGCGCGCGCGGACGCCGCGGTATCCCCAAGTTTCCTGGCGATGCGGCGGCATGGTGGCGCGACGGCGGCGAGGCGAGAAAGAGCGGGGAGAGAGCGATGGCGAGGCGCAGAGAGTGGTGGTGAGGCATAGAGCGGGGAGAGAGCGGTGGCAAGGCACAGAGCGGTGGGAGGGCGTTGGATTTTATAAAGCGCGCCGGATGCCGCGCGCCAAAACTAGAGTGCACCCGGCCACTTTTTCCTGCTATCTCTACTCTCTTCTCTACTATTATATTTATTTTATATTTAATATTTATCTCCACTTCTCTACTCTCTACTCTTTTTTTTCTTTTAAAAAATAGAGTCGGTGATGATTGTGTGCCTGCCATCCTGCAATATTGGCCGTCCGATTTATATCCGACGGATAGGAAGGAAACTATGGCAATTTTGCAGAAAGATACCCACACCCCTCTCCAGATTTGCAAATAAGGCCTTCCCTTATTAATCCTTTTCTCCTACAAGATAAACTACTTATACAAATGCATCTTGATGTTCCGTGCAACGCATGTGCATCTTGCTAGTTCTAAAAAACTTTCCATCATTTGCCACACTACTGGTTGCAGATGAAGAACCTACCTAAGCACAACATGATATAGGAGCGATGCATAATTACAAGCTGATATTTTGTTGGACAATGGAGGCTATAACCAATTACTTCTACGGGAACAATAGCAACCAGGAAATTTGAAGGGTAGGTGTGATCAAAATTGGAACTGCACATGTACTACTAAGTGATTCAATATACACATTACCAATCGAGGAGGAGAATGATGGTCGTGGCAGCCACTGTGCATCATGGTCGGCAACGGGAGTTAGTTCATTGTCCAGGCGGTGGTGCTTCTGCGATTGGCGTCGGCTTCCGGGAAGTAGATCTGAGACCGTGGAAGACGGTGCCGGGGAAGAGGCTCCGTGTACGACAACAACGGTGGACCGGCTCCAGTGCGGCGTACGAGGTCATCAATGAGGCAGATGCACTACGGTGGACGAGTGCGCTGATGTAGAAGGGGAGGAGCACGAAGGCTGCGGTGCCGTGGAGAAGTCTATTTTGGTGTGGGGATAGAAAATGGGGAGTATTCAGGTGTACTACTCTGGGTGCTAGGGTGGGGTTGGCTGGGTAGGGTGAACCTAAAGTTACGAAAACAGCCCCCTACCAAGCGTCATCCGTAGGCCTGTTCCAAAGGCTATGATGGTAACTTCGCACTGCTCAAATCAGGGTCGCGGGAGATTTCCCCACCGACCTCAAAATTTCGTGACACTAAACTCCCTGTGTGGCGTGTTGGGTGATTGGGCTAAGCAACTAGCGAGTAGTACTAGTAAGTACTAGTACTCCCTCCAATTTTATTAACTCTACATATTAGGTTTGACCAAAGTCAAACTTCCTAAAGTTTGACCAAGTTTATAGAAAAATATAAACATTTACCATAACAAATATGTATGATGTGAAAGTACATTCAATAATGAATCTAATGGTATTTATTTGTTATTGTATATGTTAATATTTTTTTATAAACTTTCTGAGAGTTTACAAAACTTGACTTTGACCAATGCTAATACACAGACTTAAATAAAACGGAGGGAGTACACATTTTTTTCTTAGTTTGTAGTGAATTAATCATTTGTTGTAATTGTGAAATAAATATATTAGGCTACTGACTTTGAATGTAATTGTCTAAACAATTCAATAGTTACAATCATTGTTGAATTCCAAGATGTATACGAGGTCTATAGAACTTCACAATATGCTCAAACTCACATAATCCCAGTCAAATGAGAATCTAAATGCATTTCATAGTTATTACTTTGTAGGATGCAAAAAAACCAACCATAACACATCATCCATTATAAAAGCAACATTTTGAACACATCCCAATGTGTGAATGAAACGTGTAGAGAGAGCTTGCAAAGATGGAGCAGATAGGGCGGGAAAGATTGTGTGTATGTGGACAAGAGAGTAGGAGACAAACCTAACGAGAGAGAGATAGAGAGAGAGAGAAAGAGAGAGGAAGAAGTTAGGTATGTGAGAAAGATGGAGACATGTAATATACGTGAGATGTGTGTGCATCCGGATTCTGTACATGTGGAAGGAGAAGAGACAACAGGTTTGATGAGAGAGCTGGAAAAACATGGACGAGAGGGGAAGGATCTCGTGGGTTGAGGGATTGATAATTTTGTGTGGGAGAGAGAGGGATTGGTAATTTTGTGCGGGAGAGAGAGGGGGGAGGAGTCAGTCAGCCGTTGTCACATCATCCTGCTTCCAAATGGCCCTGCATTCTCTAGTGTAGTGTGGTCGTCGTCTTCGATCTCCTTGATGCCCTCTTTGAAGATTGAGGTGTTGTGCATGCTGGGGTGCAGAGAAGCACAAGCGAGAGTGGTCGCCGTATAACCTTGGATGGGTATGAATTGTGTGCTCGAGGGAGGGGGAGTGTTTGTGCGGTGTGTGTGTGTGTATGTGTCAGATATTGAGATAAATCAAACCTATGGAGAGAAATGTGTGTGTATGTGACAGAAAGCTACATGCTAAATTGGGTTTTCACGAAGAGATTGTGCATGCGAGATAGAGAGCGATGTGCGGGCCTTGAGGTGGGCAGGGGCCGAGTGAGGGTGTCAAAATGTGTCCGTTGATGCATGTGTTACATGAGATCATGCGAGGGACGGACGAATCGAGAGAGATGGTTGTTGTGTTATAGATGCTCCTCTCTCTCTCTCTCACACACACACACAAGTACAAATAGAAGACCATTCGCTCATGTATACACAACATATCAGCATCTGTCTATGTCTCACTCATGCATGATCATTTGCACATTCACACCTCTCTATGTCTCTATCACACGCACACCGTCTCCACATTTCCCTTCCACCACAACACACATATGGACACATACACACGTTCTCTCTCAGTCACACACACAAAATTAGTATTAAAAAACTAGGGCGCACCTAAAACGTCCAAATCCAAATAAACATGAACTGGAGCTAAATTCAAATATATGGAAATACTGTAGCGTCAAGAACTTTTCCAGGAAAAAAAGTTGAGTAATATTCAGGGATTGTTTTCACACACACAAAAAGTTTCGGTGGATGTCCTTCGAGTGTGACACGGTGACGCACCGTTCGATCGACCGCGCGGCCGCGGTTCACACGCTTGCACAGGATTCTGTGTCGTGGCTGTGGTAACTAATATAAGTGCTGCCTTAGTCTAATATTTACGTGTACTAGTATGATTTCATTTTAGGTTTGACCAACCCTATATAAAACTAAACTAAGCTCCCATACGCGCACTCATCAATATGCCGCCGCCGTTGCGCATGCCGGCGCCCGCCTGCTCCGGCCAACCATTTCTCGCCCATCACTACCATATCGCCGCCATCCCTGTGCCATGAAGCCGAAGGCTCGCCCGCTCACGTCGTCTACAGTCCCTCCTCGCGATGCCACCACGCGAGCAGCTGGTGGAGCCGCGTCTATGCACGCAACATACAAAGAGGAGGACAAGCGTGCGCTCCAGCATGCTGGCGAGGAGGAACTAGCGTGTCATTGTCGTCTCCGCCCGTGCGAAGGAGGCACGCATGGTGGCTGTTGCGGCGGAAGCCGGTCGCGCCCGCGTCAAGCCCGCAAACCGGGTGCGGATGCGGAATCTACCTTCGAGACCTTGAATGCCACATGGATCCTGCAATCTGAAGGAGCAATTTGGGTCAGTCGACTCTTGTGAGCCGTTGATGCAAGATAGATGGCTAGAAGGGCTTCTTCAACCTCCGAAGTTGATGCACTGTTCATCTTCTCAGCCCACCACACGCCTAACCACCTGCCGCCGCTGCCCCGCCCTCCCCTATAAACCGCCTGCCACCGCCATGCTCCCCCCACCCCCGCCATCCGTTTAACCCCCGGCATGATCCATTTTTTCCGGCGAACTGCATTCCACACCCAACACTCATAAGATAGATCATGGGCACCCTGCCACCCTAATATAGATACTGGGGTAGCTTCTATGTCATCTTCTTCCTTCGCTCCCTTGAACTTATTTCACAAATCGACTGACCCAAATTATACTACTAGTACGAATGTATTAAGTATAGTAGGAACACGAAGATACGAGCAGTAGTACCAACTGCAAAAAGAACAATAGTAAGACATAGTACTAGTACTACTGTACGTACTAAAGAGTTCAAATAACAAGAAAGAACATAAAGTTCAAATAACGAGAAAGAACATAAACATAGTTCTGTTGGGGGGCTCAGCACAACACACCCCTGAAATAAAACTAAGCAACTAGTCCGCTTGACATTGTAGTAGAACCAGCATGAGCGACGACACTACCACCTTACTCGGAGTCCGAGTCGACGTCCTCAACTTCATCCTCCTCCCTCATCCTCTTCCTCTTCGCCGCCGCTTCTTTGCTTGAACCGGACACTAGGCTCTGCTTCTTCATCCAACCCTTGTAGATATTTGAACAAAGGTAGGCATCCATTGTTGCATACAGGATGTGATCTTCATCTATTGTCTTTGATTCCCATGCATGATGAAACTCGTGGTGAGGTTTCGTCAGTTTAGCATACGAAGGATCAATCATGGCTGCTGCCAGGGTCAGCATTGAAGGCTGAGAGGAGGACACCAGGCTTGCCTTCTGGAGATCGAAGGGATGGCCTACAATGAGGCGTATCCGACCCAGGACATCCCTGTTCATTCCTAAAGTCTATAGTAACGATTTTCACTCTTTCGTCCTCGAGGAAGTTCTTAAAATCCTGGCACTCAACATCGGCATGGCATATGTGGTAGACCAAGCACACATTATGTATGCAAACCTGGATCACGACGGGCAGGGCCGGTCCTGAGATTTTGGGGGCCCGGGGCAAGACAAAAATTTGGGGCCCCTAACACATTAATGCAACCAATTTTGATACTATTTACGTTCAATACTTTCTACACATTATTCTAGAAGTTTCTTCTAAAATCCCACTGGCCATCCAGGACCTAGTGGTAAGGCCATGATTCATAGTTCAAGAGATCAGTCAATCTTCTGTAGGCGAAACATGTGCACGAACATAACCTCGAAATGTTAGACATCCGTCTATCCTGAGCAACATTCGAATAACTCTGGCTACAAAATGACTAAGCAAGAAAACAACAATAAAGATATATAAGATCGAGTCTCTTAAAATAATTATCAATACAAATCCGCTTATGATAGGGTCAATGTCAATTTTATCCAACTTTGTTTGTAGATGCGCAATATTGCCAAATCATTTAGCAGTGTCGCCCTACTTTATTAATAAAGCAAACCGCCACAAGCAACAAGTACCAAACACGAGTTCATCACACACGCACAAACAACAAGAAATACGAGGTTCTGCTAAGGGTATCTTTTATATATATATATATATATATATGTCAAGGTAAATTACTCAATTGGCAACAATAAATAATAGGGAATAGTACGAATGATATACCTCTTCTTTTTTGCGGGTACAAATGATAAGCCTCAAACAAATCACATCAGCGTCCGTGATTAGGCGCGCAGCAACGGCGCGATATGGAGTTATGAACGTCAGGTAGGAGGCACCCGGCAATATGCTCCCAGCACCTGGAAAGTGGATAATGGACGCACTCGGCGCTGTGAATTGCCATGGCCTCGCGATGTGCGCGTGAGTCCTGAGTGGCCATGTTCAGCTACTCGAGCTGCCGGCTTCCTGTGACTTGTGATCTCAAGTTCAGGGTCGAGGAAGAGAGAATGGGGTATTGGATTAGAGATGCAGTCTCACATTCTCACGTCTCAAGAGTTACGCCGTGATTGCATGCGTACATCAATGTGGGACTAGTTTTGTTTTGCGTATATACTTGAGCTAATTTCGTTTCGGGAGAAGAAAGTAGTGAATTACGGAATGCCTACTTGCCTGGGCTGCTACCTCTTTCCTTTATTTGAACTAATTTCGTTTTAGGAAATGATATGGGCCTATGGGCCACCTTCGTACCTCATCTGGGAGGGGGCCCCTGGATCTCAGGGGCCCAGGGCGGCCGCCCCCTGCCCCCCATCTGGGCCGGGCCCGACGACGGGCTTCTTCTTCTCTGCCTCCTTTAGAATCTTCTCGCTTTCCATGACTGTGGTGTACTCAACATCTAGCCCATCGACCCACTCATCCTTTGAAATGTTAAACATGCGTAGGAAGAGAGCAAGGCATGCTTTCACCCTCGTGGATCCACGAGTGTAGATGATGATGAACTCATCGCCGGTGATGGCTCTAACATGGTACTCAGCGGCGACCATGGAGATTTGGGAGGCCATGGATTTTGGAGGAGGGTTAAGAGAAGTTAAACTGGTGTAATGTGAAAGGACGGGACGACTGGGAGAGAACTATTATAAGGTAGAAGACGGGGACGAGTAGGGCATGCGAACGGCGTGGGGTTGTTGGCTTGCCCGGTGGATAAACGGCTGCAAGCCCCCAAAGAGTTCTCGAGTACTGTGCGGGACCCACTAGATGTCATGTCTACTAGACCCATATCGTAGTCCTAACGGTATAGCTTCTGCCTGTTCGCACGCCATGCCGGCGCACAGATGTAACTTCACTTAATTCCCTCAACCGTCGTGCCAACCACGACCTTCGCCTCCCTCACACGGTCGCGCCCTTTGAGACTTCGACCGGCTATAAATGACCAATTTTTTGCCTACTCCGCATGCATGATACTCCCTCTGTTCCTTTTTACTTCTGTCAACCGTTTGCAAAGTTTTTGACCAAATTCATACTAAAAAATATCAATATCTACAATACTGATTATAATGAGTACAAAAACTATGTTTTATAATGAGTATAAAAATATTGATTTGACATTGTGAATCTTGATGTACATATTTCTATAAGTTTGGTCAAAGTAGAGGTACATTGACTCTAGACAAAACTTAAATGCACAATGCAGACTAGTTCCTCCGTCTAGGTGCGTGCCATGTCCTATCTAGTTATCACAACAAGGTTAGCTATTAGAGTACTACTACCTCCCTTCTACTCCTAGTTTATAGGGCTCGATTCACAAATTTCACCTACTATTACCAAGATAGAGGCAGCGGAATAGTTTTTGTAGTGGTTTCTAGAGTCTGGACTCCATCTTCAGGAATCTTCACCACCGCCGGCAAGAATGAAATGAGATGAACCATAAAGGAAATATGGATGGAATGAGTATTTTCGTGTTTTATACAGTGGCAGAGGTGGGTAAATATCTACTATACCTCTCGTGGCCAGGCCATGTCTCTATGCGCACACATCTTAGCCGTTGGTTCCAAGTAGATCGAAAGGCTCACGTTGTCCAGAGGCAGACACACCATCACCACCAACTGAGATTTTTATAGGAGTAACAAATATATAGAGTAGAAAATAGAAATAAGAGTCGAGATAGAGAGTAGAGATTAGTCAATATTCTCTTTAGGCTACTCATATTAGAAAGTATCATATACTAGTATCATGTGTGTGATACTAGTGTATGATACGGGACTACCTTTATAGTGTCATGTATGACACAACGTAGCATAGTATTTAACATGATACGGTATCTACCTATGTTACTCTAACCCCCTCTCTTCTTTAATTCTTTGTCAAATCAACATGTTTGCTATTCATGTGTGCCTAATACCAGCTAGTAATATACCACATTACCACCACCATGGCCAGCCTTAATCATCGCATGCAATAATTTAGTGCACCTTGAAATCTGAATGCCTGCTTGACTCTCCTTCTCCCTCCAGTAGTCCCAGCACTCCACCCTGTGTGGAAAAAAAAATCTGCATTCATGACTCTCCTCCCGTCGCGCTCCTCCAATCCGTTGTGACCAGAAATATTTCCACCCCTTCCCTCCCTCGTAATTTACTCCAACAAATATGCCCACGTAGCCGTTACGTTAATCACGCAACATATCTTACGGGATGCTGCTTCAGTTACTTAACTACACGTGCATTGGGTCATTGACATGTGAGCCCAGCAGACATCTAGCCCACATGTCAGTGATCCAACTGGACCTGTAGTTAAGTCAGTGCAGCTCAGTCCATATCTTACGTAGGTGTGCCATTGCTCGCTATTAATACTGCGCCTCCCATGGCATTCGGAAGAACGCTCACGTTCATCGCTATCTCCTCCTCCCCCTCTCATGTCGACCACCATGGCATCGCCCCTCCCAAGCCCTAGGCGCCCCTTGCTGCACTGCGCGGATGATCACACGTCGTTGTTCCGTTCGTCGCCGCCACTAGTCAAGGAGGACACGTCGGTGTTCCGCTCCTCACCGTGACGTGTTGAGGTGGATGCGTCGGCGTTCCTAATCTCGCCAGCACGCATGTCGGAGGACACGTCGGCTCCCCGCTACGAGGAGAATGCCGTGTTGCCCGCTGAGCCCCCCAGCCTTGAGGAGCTTTGGAAAGAAATATATGTCACCTTGTGGGAGGCTTTGCCTCCGGCAGAGCGCGCCAAAATAGAGGCGGAGAAGAAGGCCGAGGAAGAGAAGCGCGCCGCTGAAAGGGCATTTCCCTACTTTATGTTTTGGATGATGATGACAACCCTTTGTTGGTCTAATCGTGTGTTATATGTTTCAGGTTCTCGATGCTTAGGCTTACATCGGATTGCTATTGCCTCTCGTAGGAAAAGATCAAAGACGTGTCCTCTATGCTTTTATTTTCTTTGGTCATAGGGAACCCGTACTATCAAGAGGGAATCCTCATTAGAAAGTACTGTGGGAATCTTTTCACGTACACGTTCATCACCCCTCCTTTGTCTTCCTCGGGTGTGTGTGTGAGAGAGAGAGTTTTCCTTGTCTCTTCCCCTATCTTTCCTGCTCACTGTTTCTGTCCAGCGGTTGTACCGCTCTCTGGAGCGATTGTACCGCTGGGCCTTGTCGCTCACCAGCTTTGTTCGAGCGGTTGTACCGCTACCTCCGGGCGGTGGTACCGCCACCATGCTCTGCAAATGCTGGGGCGGTGGTACCGCCACCATGCTTTGTTTTGATGCGGTTCTTGGGCGATAGTGGCCCGGTTGGTCCGGTCATTCCACGATGATCGGTACCATCGGTGGTCCGAGCGGTTCTTTCGCTCAGAACTTAGCCGCCCAAGAGATCAAGGCCATGCGGTTGTTCCGGCCAGGCACTGCCCAAGTACCGTTCAAGCTCCTGTTTTGATGTGGTGGTTGTGCGGTGGCCAGGCGGTTAGTCCGGTTATTTTTCTTAGCCGGTACTACTGCCCACTTGTCCGGTTGTACCGCTTGGTAGGGTTCTGCAGATACACCGTGAGTCCCGGTTGTACCGGGACGAGGACCGGTTGTACCGCTGCAATGCAAAAAATGCAGTAACGGTTGGAATCGAGGGTTACTATATAAGTGAGCTTCTCCCACCTACCACTCTCACCTTTTACCTCTCTCACTCCACCATTAATGCACTTCAAGCTCTCTTGCCCGATCTCTCTCTCTAGCCACTCAAACTTGTTGATTTGCTAGGGATTGAAGGAGGAGACCTAGATCTACACTTCCACCAAAGGATATTTGCTTCCCCCATACTTTCTTGTGTGGATTTTGTTACTCTTGGGTGTTTGAGCACCCTAGACGGTTGAGGTCACCTCGGAGCCATATTCCATTGTGGTGAAGCTTCGTGGTTTTGTTGGGAGCCTCCAATTAAGTTGTGGAGAGAGCCCCAACCTTGCTCGTAAAGGTTCGGTCGCCGCCTTCAACGACACCAATAGTGGAATCACGGCACCAATAGACAAGTTTTGGTCAAGGACCCAACGATAATTCTTCGCGGTGCCATACCAATTGACTCAAACATAGGTGGCTTCGACCACCGTCCTCTCTTGGGGAGGTTGGAGTTAGCCTTTTGTTCTCGTGTTGTTTTCTCTTGTTCTTTCTTTGCTCTTTGCGTTGGGTTCTCCTAGGGTGTTGCTTCTCTCCTGTTTCGTGCTCTTTCTTCCCCCCTTCGGATTGCACTCATTTGATCTTGGCTTGGGCATAGGTGGTTGGGCGGTACAACCGGGATAACGGGCGGTTCCACCGCTGGTACCTGGTTGTGCCATCCCAATGGGTCTCCTTTCGGTGTTTGGGCGGTTCCACCGCTCAACCCATGGTAACCTACATCCGGTACTATTGGTGGACACTGGGCGGTACTACCGCTGCCTTCCAAGCACCGGAAGTATTGTCTCCAACCACCGGTCTGTACCAGATGAGCGGTACAACCGCTCCTCGGAGCGGTTCTACCGGGGCGTTTCTACGGGCCTATATATACTCAACGGGGCTGAAGGGTTTTCTTTTTCCCTTTGCCATCGTTCCTCTTCTCTGCGCCTTAACCGCTGACCCTCTTTGCCCCTGCCCCGAAGTGCGTCTCGCACTTCGGATCCTTGGGCTCTCCGTGGATTCTCTCCATGGAAGCCTCCCAATCTCTTCCCATGGATGGTGGTAGTGCCTCGTGTTCTTTGCTCCTAGATCTTTCTAGGGTTCTTCCTTTGTCTAGGGCATTACTTAACTTTCCGCGATTAATGTTTGAACTATGGAGTAGAAGAGATCTTTATTTGCCTCCTGTCTTGTTTGCAGCACTTAGAATTCGAAATATTACTTGTGTGATTAGTATGCCTCGGTTAGACCTATCTCCCCTGGTAGTGCCACTGTCAGTGGTTCTACCGCCCCTACGGGTAGTACAATCGCTGGAGCGGTACTACCGGCGGAGGAACCG
Source organism: Triticum aestivum (assembly GCF_018294505.1). Classification (NCBI taxonomy): domain Eukaryota; kingdom Viridiplantae; phylum Streptophyta; class Magnoliopsida; order Poales; family Poaceae; genus Triticum; species Triticum aestivum. The sequence continues at coordinate 463,851,576 of NC_057806.1, read as the reverse complement.
GTATAACCGGAGTATACCAACCACCGAGCACTGTTCTATTTTCTCTGTTGCCGCAACATGTTCCTTTTCTGCTTGTGTGTGCAATCCTATCATCCTTGCTGGGTTTTGTGTGCTTTTTTCGTGTGTGTGTTCAGGGGGCTCTAGTTCTCGCTCTGCTCCTCGCAAGACCAAGAAGAGGGCACGAAGGACCTTGCGCCCGGTTGTGTCTGATGATGAAGAAGAAGTTGTGATTCCCACCAAGCCCACTCACTGTGAAAAGTCTGCAACTGCTAAGAAACATGTGGTTATGCCATTGCATCATTGGAAAGCCAAGGATTGGGAAGCCTTCCGATCAAAGAATTCGTATGAGGTTCCCATTGCTCCTCGTTGGACCACCGTTCAGTTCCGAAATGAGATGCAAGTGCGGATTGTTCATGAACTCTTTGAGCACAACAAGAACAGATATGCCAAGCAGTGGACAATTGATCTTGACCATTGGAGGAACAACATGGAGTATTTTGGTGAGGCGCTGGCTCTCTGCGAGGAGTTTGATCTTGTCAAGCTCATGTCAGTCAGCTGTGACTTTGATGTTCAACTCATCCATGAGTTCTATGCCACCGTTCATTTTGGGGAAGATGATGCACGCACTCTCACCTTCATGTGTCGTGATGAATTGTTTCACGTTCCCTGGAGGGCATTCTGCAATGCTATTGGGTACGAGCATAACGGTCTGGAAGGAAGGGGTGGCATTCGTCCTCATGACTTTCCTGAGTCCATGCTTAAGGAGAAGCTTGCCCCTCTGTACATTCGGGGCCGTGGGATTATTGGAGAATCCAAGGATTTGGAGAAGGTCTATGACGTCATGCACTGAGTGTTCCGCAATGTGCTCTTGCCCAAGGTGGGCAATCAAGATGAGATTCATGGTTATCTAGTTGGTTTGATGGTTGCTATGAAGACCATGGTGGGGACAGGGGCAATGTTTGATGTGTCCAATTGGATGTGGCATGAGATGTACAACATGGTCATCTACCGTAAAGTCCCAATCTATGCTCCATTTGTCATGTGCTTTCTGAACTCTGTGTGGGCTGTTCGTCGTCCTGGAGAGCTCCTCACTTCTCCAGACAACCTCACCGTTCTTGAGGTCAAGCTCCTTAAGAAGAAGAAGCATGCCGAGCCTCGCTTCCCTGCCAATGCTCCTGAGGATGTCTATGCTACTTCTGACGATGAGGACTTTGAGCTGGAGCCAGGGGCCAAGCCTTCGTGGGTGGCCAAACTCACTGCCAAGGCAAAGAAGACCTTTTGTCTCCAGGCTAACATCCAGAAGAGGATGTATGAGGCACATGTCAATGAGAATCTTGCACGACGTCGCCAAATTGTAATGATGAAGCACCTCAACATGCCGGTTCAGAGTGGCTCTGAGAAGAGCATCACCCTGGAGGAGCATTGGATATCTACCCATAGCACCTGGACTGATGATGAAGCCCCTCCCTAGCCATCCTCCTCGTTTGCAGCAGCTGACAATGCCATGGAATAATCTGATCATGATGACGATGACGACTCTGATGATGAGGATCCAGATGCGACAAGGAGTCAGAGGAGGACGCCTAAGCTTTGGGATGCTAGCTTCGCTCTTTTCCTTTTTGGTGTCTTGATGCCAAAGGGGGAGAGGGTTCTATAGGTCTCGGGGATTTGCATGGGTTTTTCTTTTTCTCGTTTTCTCGTGTTGGTCTTTGTTCGTGGACTTGTTTCGTTCCTTGCTGTGTGTGAGACTTGTTACTCCTGTTACCTTTCCGTTCATCGGTCATTATCGTTATTATTGCATTCTAAGCATTATATTGTCAGAGTGGTGAGTCTATAAAATCTAGGGGGAGTCTAGTCTTGAAAGTGTGCCCATGCTTTCTAACAGCTAGTTCCTATTGGGGCACATATTCAGGGGGAGTTCCGTCTAGATTTCATTGACTTATCTCTTGCAAATCGTGTTGTTGTCATCATCCACCAAAAAGGGGGAGATTGAAAGGGCATTTCCCTACTTTATGTTTTGGATGATGATGACAACCCTTTGTTGGTCGAATCGTGTGTTATATGTTTCAGGTTCTCGATGCTTAGGCTTACATCGGATTGCTATTGCCTCTCGTAGGAAAAGATCGAAGACGTGTCCTCTACGCTTTTATTTTCTTTGGTCGTAGGGAACCCATACTATCAAGAGGGAATCCTCATTAGAAAGTACTATGGGAATCTTATCACGTACACGTTCATCACCCCTCCTTTGTCTTCCTCAGGTGTGTGTGTGAGAGAGAGTTTTCCTTGTCTCTTCCCCTATCTTTCCTGCTCACTGTTTCTGCCCAGTGGTTGTACCGCTCTCTGGAGTGGTTGTACTGCTGGGTCTTGTCGCTCACCAGCTTTACTCGAGCGGTTGTACCGCTGCCTCCGGGCGGTGGTACCGCCACCATGCTCTGCAAATGCTGGGGCGGTGGTTCCGTCCATGCACCGCTCAAGTACCGCTCGCGCTTCTGTTTTAATGCGGTTCTTGGGCGGTAGTGGCCCGGTTGGTCCGATCGTTCCACGATGACCGGTACCATCGGTGGTCCGAGCGGTTCTTCCGCTCAGAACTTAGCCGCCCAAGAGATCAAGGCCATGCGGTTGTTCCGGTCAGGCACCGCCCCAAGTACCGGTCAAGCTCCTGTTTTGATGCGGTGGTTGTGCGGTGGCCAGGCGGTTAGTCCAGTTATTTTTCTTAGCCGGTACTACCGACCACTTGTCCGGTTGTACTGTTTGGTAGGGTTCTGTAGATACACCGTGAGTCCCGGTTGTACCGGGACAAGGACCGATTGTACCGCTGCAGTGCAAAAAACGCAGTAACGGTTGGAATTGAGGGTTACTATATAAGTGAGCTTCTCCCACCTACCACTCTCACCTTTGACCTCTCTCACTCCACCATTAATGCACTTCAAGCTCTCTTGCCCGATCTCTCTCTCTAGCCACTCAAACTTGTTGATTTGCTAGGGATTGAAGGAGGAGACCTAGATCTACACTTCCACCAAAGGATATTTGCTTCCCCCATACTTTCTTGTGTGGATTTTGTTACTCTTGGGTGTTTGAGCACCCTAGACGGTTGAGGTCACCTCGGAGCCATATTCCATTGTGGTGAAGCTTCGTGGTTTCGTTGGGAGCCTCCAATTAAGTTGTGGAGAGAGCCCCAACCTTGTTTGTAAAGGTTCGGTCGCCGCCTTCAAGGGCACCAATAGTGGAATCACGGCATCTCGCATTGTGTGAGGGCGTGAGGAGAATACGGTGGCCCTAGTGGCTTCTTGGGGAGCATTGTGCCTCCACACCGCTCCAACGGAGACGTACTTCCTCTCAAAGGGAAGGAACTTCGGCAACACATCCTCGTCTCCACCGTCTCCACTCTTGGTTATCTCGTGCCTTTACTTGTGCAAGCTTATTTGTTTCATATCACTTGCTTGCTTGTGTTCCTATCCTTGTTGCATCATATAGGTTGCTCACCTAGTTGCATATCTAGACAACCTACTTTGATGCAAAGTTTAAATTGTTAAAGAAAAGCTAAAAATTGTTAGTTGCCTATTCACCCCCCCTCTAGTCAACCATATCGATCCTTTCAATTGGTATCAGAGCCTCGTCTCTTTATTAAGGACTTTACCGTCCAAAGAGTATGGTTGATACCGTAGACGGTGTGGAGGAACACTCCGGTGTGAATCCGATCTCGTCTACGGGCGATGGGGGAACCTCGGTCTCTCGTGAGGAGTTCAATGTGGCCTTGGAGACATTGAAAACCTCCATGACGACCGAGGTTGAAAGCATGTTTACTAAATTTCTTGAGGGGCTTAAACTTCCACCGCACCGTTGAAAGTGGGTGACCCCACCGACAAGGTGACGGATGCTATCCCCGACAAGGGGGAAGCTAGTAGTGAAAAGGCTCCTTCTTCTAGTGGTAAAAATGGCACCGGCATCTTTGCTCATGTGGAACCACCACTTGTTTATGGTGGACCGGTTCCTTCTACTCATTTGAATCATGCCGGTCCTCCCCCTAAGATTGTGAAAAATGAGGACTTTGATTCTTGGGTTTACCGCTTTAAACGTCATTTAAATCATGTGAACACTAACCTTTGGAGAATCATTGAAGAAGGTTTCTATCCGCATGATCCAAGCAACTTCACTCCTCGAGAAGCCGCGGATAATCAATTCAATGAGAATGCTCTCTTCATCATTCAAGATGCAATTCCACCCGAAGACCTACCTCATCTTCGTCCCTTCGCCTTGGCCAAAGATGCATGGCATTGTGTTGTCTCTCTCTACCGGGGAAGCGCAAGCATTCAACGCTCCAACTATGAAGTGGTGCAAGATGAGGCCGATGAGTTTGCAATGAAAGAAGATGAAGAACCTCGTGAGCTTTATCGGAGAGTAACCAAACTCGCGGTCTCACTACGAGATCACGGGAGCAAGGACACGGATGACAATTGGATCAAGCGCAAATTCCTCAAGGCAATGATGCCCTATCACAAGGCCATGTCCTCCGTCATTCGTCAAAGACCGGACTTCCACACTTTGACCTCAAGCGAAGTGTTGGATGAGTTTGTGGCCATGAACATTTTGGACAAGACCGCCGACAATGCGGTGCTTCGTTCTCAAAGGGCAAACAAGCCTAACCTTGCACTGAAGGCCAAGCTCACCGTTGAAGAGGAAGAAGAGGAAGAAGAGGAGAGCAACCCCGAAGATACGAAGTATGCATATCATGAACACATGGCACTTGCTTCAAGGCAATTTTGGAGTAAGAAAAACTCGAGGCCAAACTTTAGCAAAAACAACTCAAGTGGCACGAAGAGCAGGCAACGTGTAAGGACTTGCTTCAATTGTGGCAACGTGAGTCATTTTGTTGCGGAGTGTCCGTATGAGAAGGGGGAAGACAATGGTGGCAAGCTCATCCGAAAGGACGAGGCCAAGTCGTTCCCCAACAAGAGCAACTTCATCAAGCAGACTCCTCCCAAGGCATTGGTGGTACAAGAAGAGTACAATGAGGATGATGACGATGATGAAAGTGATGAGTCGGTTGCCATGGCCTCCGTTGCCATTGCGACGACTCCACGGGTGTCTCTCTTCGACTCACCCAATGAGAGCATCACCGCCAAGTGCCTCATGGCTAAAGCCACCAACAAGGTAACCTCCAACATCAAAACTACCATCATTAATCATCCTTCTCCGACGGATAGCATTAATGAACTTGAGGAAGCTAATGTGGAGGCTAATGAGTTTGAGGCCTGTATGGGCAAACTCAAGGGAAAATCCAAGAAGCACTTTGTTGCTCTCTTGGAACAACTTGGTGAAGCCAATGACATGATCGAGGCTCACGAAGACACCATCACTAAGATGGAAGGGCATAGTCGTGACTATGCCGATGAGATTTCGGATCTTTCCAATGCTCTTGAGGAAGAGCGTGGTCTTCGTTTGGCTCTTGAGGAGTCACACAACGTTGATCATGCTAAGTTAAAGAAAGATTATGATCATGTCCTCATTGTTTCTCATGTGCTAAACTCCGAGAAGGCCGAACTTGAGGTTGATCTTGCTAGACTCAAAGAGGAGTTTGATCTACTTGAAAAGGCTCACAAGGTCTTGAAGGGTACTCATGCTAGCCTCAAAGAGTCTCATGATCAACTTCAAGTAAAGCTAACCAAGGAAAAAGCCACTTTCCCTTGTATGATGTTAATTGATAATGCAAATGCTACTAACCCGTGTTGTGAGCATGTGCATCTCGTTGAGGAGAACGCTAAGCTAAAGGGGCAACTTGAGAGAGGTCTTGCGACTTGCATACAAGGCAAGAAGAACCTCAATGATCTCTTGATCAACCAAAAGGGGGTTGTGGCCAAGGAAGTGGTTGGGTACGTGCCCGACTCCAAGAACAAGAAGAAGAATGACAAGACCAAACGACCTCCTCCTCTCATGCAAACCTTTGTGAAGGAGGGAGAGAGTGCCTCCGAGGAGAAGAAGAAGAACAATGCAAAGGGTGGCAATGTCAAGAAGGGCAATGCCACCCCTCCCAACAAAGCCGGCGATTTTAATCCTTCTTATGTGTTATGCCGTGCGAGTGATGGGCATGTTTATGCCAAATTTGTTGGTTCTCTTCATGAATACATTGAATTGTCTATTTGGGTTCCAAAGACCCTTGTCACTAACATCAAAGGACCCATTACAAAATGGGTACCTAAAACCAAGCATTGATCTCTTGTAGGTGTTTGCTTCCGGTGGGGGATCATGGTTGCTCGATAGCGGAGCTACAAATCATATGACCGGAAGCAAGGACTTGGTGGTGGACGTGCACAAGGTTCCATCTTTGCCCACCAATGTCGAGTGGGGTGACGCCTCATCTTCTAAGGTATTGGGACTTGGCAATGTGGTCATCTCTCATGATCTCACGATCGAGAAGGTCATGCTTGTTGAGTCCCTTGCATACAATTTACTTTCCGTTCGTCAACTTGCAATCATGGGCTTTGCCACTTTCTTTGATATCGATACCGTGGCCCTCTTGTGGAGCAAGACTCTTAAAGTAGCCTTTGTTGGGCATGTCGAGAACGGTCTATATGTGATTAACTTTTCGGAGCGACCCACTAAGACCGCGACGTGCCTAATGGCTAAAGTTGATGTGGGATGGCTTTGGCATCGCCGTTTAGCCCATGTCAATATGAGATCTTTGCAAAGTCTCCTCAAGGGGGACCATGTCCGTGGACTAACGAATGTTAGTTTTGCTAAAGATCGTGCTTGCAGTGCTTGTATCGAAGGAAAGCTACATGAGAAGGCTCACCCTCCCACGACTATCATTTATTCAAAGAGGCCTTTGGAGCTCCTTCACATGGATCTCTTTGGGCCTCCATCCTTCGATAGTCTTGGAGGTAGGAAGTATTGCTTGGTGATTGTGGATGACTACTCAAGGTACACGTGGGTGTATTTCTTCAAGAGGAAGAGCGAGACCCAACAAACCGTCATTGACTTTGCAAATGAAGCACAACGTCAACACAATGCAAAGATCTTGACAATAAGAAGTGACAACGGCACCGAGTTCAAGAACTACACCTTGGATGAGTTTCTTAGTGATGAGGGAATCAAGCATCAATATTCCGCACCCTACACCCCCAACAAAACGGTGTTGCGGAGAGGAAGAACCGGACGTTGATGGATGCGGCAAGGGCCATGATGGCGGAGTTCAAGTCTCCGTACAACTTTTGGGCCGAAGCCATCAACACCGCGTGTCATGCATCCAATCGGCTCTACCTCCGCAAGGGCTTGAACAAGACTCCATATGAGATACTCACCGGTAACAAGCCCAACCTCAAGTACTTCCGGGTATTCGGGTGTAAGTGTTTCATTCTCAAGAAAGGTGTTCGGTTGTCTAAATTTGAGGCTAGAGCTTATAAGGGCATATTTGTTGGTTATGCTACAAACTCTCATGCTTACCGTGTCCTCAATAAATCCACGGGACTTATTGAGGAGACGTGTAACGTGGAGTTTGATGAGAATAACGGCTCCCAAGTGGAGCAAAGTGGCACTTGTGATGTAGGTGATGAAATTCCTCCCCAAGCCATAAGAAGAATGGGTGTTGGCTTTATCCTACCCATTGAGGAACCCCTTGTGGCCGAAGGAGAAGGACAAAGCTCCACTCAAGTGGAGCCATCACCAACCCAAGGCCCACACGCTTCCGAAGAACAACATGAAGGCCCTCATCCTCAAGAACATGACCAAGGGCAAGATCATGCTCAAGACGGTGTTGACCCATCAAGTGATGCCCAAGGTCAAGTTCTCTCCTCCGAGCAAGTTCAAGAACAAGAACAAGCCCAAGACGACGCTCAAGATGATCAAGTGACCACTTCTCGTCTCACCCTCGAGGAGGAATTAGAGCGTCGTGCCGCCAAGGTTGCTTCCAAGCTCTCCACCAAGGATCATCTCATGACGAATGTGCTTGGAAGCTTAAGAAAGGGGGTAAGCACTCGTAGACAATTAGCAAATTATTGTGAGCATCACGCGTTTGTCTCTTGTGTGGAACCCCACAAGGTCTATGAGGCGCTAGAAGATCCGGATTGGCTCAATGCCATGCATGAAGAACTCAACAACTTCGAGCGCAACAAAGTGTGGAGATTGGTGCCAAGACCGACCGGGAATCACAATGTCATAGGAACCAAGTGGATATTTAAGAACAAGCAAGATGCCCATGGGATTATCATTCGCAACAAGGCTCGTTTGGTAGCACAAGGCTACTCCCAAGTCGAGGGTATCGACTACGGTGAAACCTTTGCTCCCGTTGCTCGTCTTGAATCCATTCGCATGTTGATTGCATATGCTTCTCATCATAACTTTAAGTTACAACAAATGGATGTGAAGAGTGCTTTTCTTAATGGTCCTATTAATGAATTGGTTTACGTCAAGCAACCCCCCGGGTTCGAGGATCCCTACCTTCCCGATCATGTGTATCAACTCGATAAGGCACTCTATGGCCTTAAACAAGCCCCACGTGCGTGGTATGACCACCTTACCGAGTTGTTACAAGACCGTGGTTTTGAAGTTGGGCTAATCGACCCCACTCTTTTTACTAAGAAGGTCAAAGGGGAGTTGTTTGTGTGCCAATTATATGTTGATGATATTATCTTTGGTTCACCTAACAAAGCTTTCAATGAGGAATTTGCCGCTCTCATGACCTCAAAGTTCGAGATGTCCTCCATGGGAGAGTTGAAGTTCTTTCTAGGGTTCGAAGTGAAGCAAAGAAGAGAAGGAACCTTCATCAATCAATCCAAATACACTCAAGACATGCTCAAGAGATTCAAGCTAAGTGACGTCAAGCCGGCTTCCACTCCAATGCCCACCAAGTGCCAACTTGACTTAGATCCCAATGGTAAAGTGGTGGATCAAAAGGTATATCGCTCCATGATTGGATCCTTGCTTTACCTTTGTGCATCTAGACCGGATATCATGTTGAGTGTGGGAATTTGTGCACGGTTTCAAGCCGCACCTAAGGAAAGTCACTATGTGGCGGTCAAACGAATCTTTCGATATTTGGCTCATACCCCAAACTTTGGCTTATGGTATCCAAGAGGATCAAAATTCAAGCTTGTAGGATACTCGGATTCCGATTGGGCGGGTGACAAAGTGGATAGGAAGTCCACTTCCGGAGGGTGCCAATTCCTTGGTTGCTCTTTGGTAAGTTGGTCTTCCAAAAAGCAAAGTTGTGTGTCTCTCTCGTCCACCGAGGCGGAGTATGTTGCAGCCGGTAGTTGTTGTGCACAACTCTTATGGATGAGGCAAACTTTAAAGGATTACGGTGTCATTTGTGACAAAGTGCCTCTTTGGTGTGACAATGAAAGTGCCATCAAGATCTCTCTCAACCCGGTGCAACACTTCAAGACGAAGCATATTGAGATCCGGTATCACTTCATCCGGGATCACATTAGGCGAGGAGAGATCGAGCTCAGCTATGTCAACACTCATGATAACCTTGCAGATATCTTCACGAAGCCCTTGGATGAAGCAAGATTTCGCGAGTTAAGGCATGAGCTAAATATCATTGATTCGAGCAATGTTGCTTGAACCCTTGCACACCCCACCGTACTCAACATGTTGTCTTGTTTAGATGTAGGCATGGACATAGGGGGAGTGATGTTCTCTCAATGAACTCTCCCTCCCCCCATTATGCATAAATTGATCAAGTCTTTCACATTAGCCATGTTTGATGGTACTTGTGCTTCAAAGACGAGTTTTGGTCATGGACCCAAGGATAATTCTTCGCGGTGCCATACCAATTGACTCAAACATAGGTGGCCTCGGCCACCGTCCTCTCTTGGGGAGGTTGGAGTTAGCATTTTTTTCTCGTGTTGTTTTCTCTCGTTCTTTCTTTGCCCTTTGCGTTGGGTTCTCCTAGGGTGTTGCTTCTCTCCTGTTTCGTGCTCTTTCTTCCCCCTTCGGATCGCACTCATTTGATCTTGGCTTGGTCATAGGTGGTCGGGCGGTACAACCGGGATCACGGGCGGTTCCACCGCTGGTACCTGGTTGTGTCGTCCCAATGCGACTCCATTCGGTGTTTGGGCGGTTCCACCGCTCAAACCCATGGTAACCTATGTCCGGTACTACCGGTGGACTCTGGGCGGTACTACCGCTGCCTTCCAAGCACCGGAAGTACTGTCTCCAACCACCGGTCTGTACCAGACGAGCGGTACAACCGCTCCCCGGAGCGGTTCTACCGGGGCGTGTCTACGGGCCTATATATACTCAACGGGGCTGAAGGGTTTTCTTTTTCCCTTCGCCCTCGTTCCTCTTCTCTGTGCCCTAGCCGCCGGCCCTCTTTGCCCCTGCCCCGGAGTGCGTCTCGCACTTCGGATCCTTGGGCTCTCCGTGGATTCTCTCCGTGGAAGCCTCCCGATCTCTTCCCATGGATGGTGGTAATGCCTCGTGTTCTTTGCTCCTAGATCTTTCTAGGGTTCTTCCTTTGTCTAGGGCATTACTTAACTTTCCGCGATTAGTGTTTGATCTATGGAGTAGAAGAGATCTTTGTTTGCCTCCTGTCTTGTTTGCAGCACTTAGAATTCGGAATATTACTTGTGTGATTAGTATGCCTCGGTTAGACCTATCTCCCCTGGTAGTGCCACTGTCAGCGGTTCTACCGCCCCTACGGGCGGTACAACCGCTGGAGCGGTACTACCGGCGGAGGAACCGGTACAACCGGAGTATATCAACCACCCAGCACTGTTCTATCTTCTCTGTTGCCGCAACATGTTCCTTTTCTGCTGGTGTGTGCAATCCTCTCATCCTTGCTGGGTTTTGTGTGCTTTTTCGTGTGTGTGTTTAGGGGGCTCTAGTTCTCGCTCTGCTCCTCGCAAGACCAAGAAGAGGGCACGAAGGACCTTGCGCCCGGTTGTGTCTGATGATGAAGAAGAAGTTGTGATTCCCACCAAGCCCACTCGCCGTGAAAAGTCTGCAGCTGCTAAGCAATGTGTGGTTATGCCGTTGCATCGTTGGAAAGCCAAGGATTGGGAAGCCTTCCGATCAAAGAATCCGTATGAGGTTCCCATTGCTCCCCGTTGGACCACCGTTCAGTTCCGGAATGAGATGCAAGTGCGGATTGTTCATGAACTCTTTGAGCACAACAAGAACAGATATGCCAAGCAGTGGACAATTGATCTTGACCATTGGAGGAACAACATGGAGTATTTTGGTGAGGCGCTGGCTCTCTGCGAGGAGTTTGATCTTGTCAAGCTCATGTCAGTCAACTGTGACTTTGATGTTCAACTCATCCATCAGTTCTATGCCACGGTTCATTTTGGGGAAGATGATGCGCGCACTCTCACCTTCATGTGTCGTGATGAATTGTTTCACGTTCCCTGGAGGGCATTCTGCAATGCTATTGGGTACGAGGATACCGGTCTGGAAGGAAGGGGTGGCATTCGTCCTCATGACTTTCCTGAGTCCATGCTTAAGGAGAAGCTTGCCCCTCTGTACATTCGGGGCCGTGGGATTATTGGAGAATCCAAGGATTTGGAGAAGGTCTATGACATCATGCACCGAGTGTTCCGCAATGTGCTCTTGCCCAAGGTGGGCAATCAAGATGAGATTCATGGTTATCTGGTTGATTTGATGGTTGCTATGAAGACCATGGTGGGGACAGGGGCAACGTTTGATGTGTCAAATTGGATGTGGCATGAGATGTACAACATGGTCATCTACCGTAAAGTCCCAATCTATGCTCCGTTTGTCATGTGCTTTCTGAACTCTGTGTGGGCTGTTCGTCGTCCTGGAGAGCTCCTCACTTCTCCAGACAACCTCACTGTTCATGAGGTCAAGCTCCTTAAGAAGAAGAAGCATGCCGAGCCTCGCTTCCCTGCAAATGCTCCTGAGGATGTCTATGCTACTTCTGACGATGAGGACTTTGAGCTGGAGCCAGGGGCCAAGCCTTCGTGGGTGGCCAAACTCACTGCCAAGGTGAAGAAGACCTTTTGTCTCCAGGCTGACATCCAGAAGAGGATGTATGAGGCACATGTCAATGAGAAGCTTGCACGACGTCGCCAAATTGCAATGATGAAGCACCTCAACATGCCGGTTCAGAGTGGCTCTGAGAAGAGCATCACCCCGGAGGAGCGTTGGATATCTACCCATAGCACCTGGACTGATGATGAAGCCCCTCCCCAGCCATCCTCCTCGTTTGCAGCAGCTGACAATGCCATGGAAGAATCTGATCACGACGACGATGACGACTCTGATGATGAGGATCCAGATGCGACCGAGGAGTCAGAGGAGGACGCCTGAGCTTTGGGATGCTAGCTTCGCTCTTTTCCTTTTTGGTGTCTTGATGCCAAAGGGGGGAGGGTTCTATAGGTCTCGGGGATGATTTTTTTTTCTTTTTCTCGTTTTCTCGTGTTGGTCTTTGTTCGTGGACTTGTTTCGTTCCTTGCTGTTTGTGAGACTTGTTACTCCTGTTACCTTTCCGTTCATCGGTCATTATCGTTATTATTGCACTCTAAGCATTATATTGTCGGAGTGGTGAGTCTACAAAATCTAGGGGGAGTCTAGTCTTGAAAGTGTGCCCATGCTTTCTAACAGCTAGTTCCTATTGGGGCACATATTCAGGGGGAGTTCCGTCTAGATTTCATTGACTTATCTCTTGCAAATCGTGTTGTTGTCATCATCCACCAAAAAGGGGGAGATTGAAAGGGCATTTCCCTACTTTATGTTTTGGATGATGATGACAACCCTTTGTTGGTCTAATCGTGTGCTATATGTTTCAGGTTCTCGATGCTTAGGCTTACATCGGATTGCTATTGCCTCTCGTAGGAAAAGATCGAAGACGTGTCCTCTATGCTTTTATTTTCTTTGGTCGTAGGGAACCCGTACTATCAAGAGGGAATCCTCATTAGAAAGCACATGGGGAATCTTTTCACGTACACGTTCATCACCCCTCCTTTGTCTTCCTCAGGTGTGTGTGAGAGAGAGTTTTCCTTGTCTCTTCCCCTATCTTTCCTGCTCACTGTTTCTGCCCAGCGGTTGTACCACTCTCTGGAGCGGTTGTACCGCTGGGTCTTGTCGCTCACCAGCTTTGCTCGAGCGGTTGTACCGCTGCCTCCGGGTGGTGGTACCGCCACCATGCTCTACAAATGCTGAGGCGGTGGTTCCGTCCATGCACCGCTCAAGTACCGCTCGCGCTTCTGTTTTGATGCGGTTCTTGGGCGGTAGTGGCCCGGTTGGTCCGGTCGTTCCACGATGACCGGTACCACCGGTGGTCCGAGCGGTTATTCCGCTCAGAACTTAGCCGCCCAAGAGATCAAGGCCATGCAGTTGTTCTGGCCAGGCACCGCCCCAAGTACCGGTCAAGCTCCTGTTTTGATGCGGTGGTTGTGCGGTGGCCAGGCGGTTAGTCCGGTTATTTTTCTTAGCCGGTACTACCGCCCGCTGTCCGGTTGTACCGCTTGGTAGGGTTCTGCAGATACACCGTGAGTCCCGGTTGTACCGGGACGAGGACCGGTTGTACCGCTGCAGTGCAAAAAACGCAGTAATAGTTGGAATTGAGGGTTACTATATAAGTGAGCTTCTCCCACCTACCACTCTCACCTTTGACCTCTCTCACTCCACCATTAATGCACTTCAAGCTCTCTTGCCCGATCTCTCTCTCTAGCCACTCAAACTTGTTGATTTGCTAGGGATTGAAGGAGGAGACCTAGATCTACACTTCCACCAAAGGATATTTGCTTCCCCCATACTTTCTTGTGTGGATTTTGTTACTCTTGGGTGTTTGAGCACCCTAGACGGTTGAGGTCACCTCGGAGCCATATTCCATTGTGGTGAAGCTTCGTGGTTTTGTTGGGAGCCTCCAATTAAGTTGTGGAGAGAGCCCCAACCTTGTTTGTAAAGGTTCGGTCGCCGCCTTCAAGGGCACCAATAGTGGAATCACGGCATCTCGCATTGTGTGAGGGCGTGAGGAGAATACGGTGGCCCTAGTGGCTTCTTGGGGAGCATTGTGCCTCCACACCGCTCCAACGGAGACGTACTTCCTCTCAAAGGGAAGGAACTTCGGCAACACATCCTCGTCTCCACTGTCTCCACTCTTGGTTATCTCGTGCCTTTACTTGTGCAAGCTAATTTGTTTCATATCACTTGCTTGCTTGTGTTCCTATCCTTGTTGCATCATATAGGTTCCTCACCTAGTTGCATATATAGACAACCTACTTTAATGCAAAGTTTAAATTGTTAAAGAAAAGCTAAAAATTGTTAGTTGCCTATTCACCCCCCTCTAGTCAACCATATCGATCCTTTCAGCCGCGAGGCAAGCTGCCTGGCAGGCGTATGTCGCATCTGAGAGAGTCAGACAATTGGCTCTTTGGCAGAAGGTTCGTGCGAGGGCCGTGAGGGTGGCGGAGGACGCCCGTGCCAAAGCCCTGAGTGCAGTAGGGCCCAAGCGCCTCATCTACAATTGGTGGTACGTGGACCGGGTGCATGCTTCCAGCGAGGAGTACCTGTTGGCGCCGGATCACCACACCGGTGAGATCGCGCTCGCCCGCCAACAAGTCGCCAATCAACACCTCGCGAGTTGTGAGGCTGAGGAAGAGGCGTTGTGTTGGCGCGCTGGGAAACAGCCGCGCACCAGGGCACTCGTGGCGCACCGGAAGCGCTCCTGTGAGCGACGTGGCTTTTATTAGGAATATAATTTAGTTTCGTAAGGCGATCTCATTAGTTTTGGGACGCAAATGGTAAATCCCAAACGTTCGGGAATTATTAGCGGCCTTAATTAAGTATGTATAGAAGGAAAAGTTTGGAAAGCTTGTGTATCCGTACGCATTTTGTAAGTACGTGCATATAGCACAAACTTTACTATATACTATGGCACTACACGTCTCTCCCTATATATGCTTGCAGACTGTGCTACTCCCTCCGTCCAGGTGAATAAGTCATCTTTGGTTGTGCACCGTGACCAAGAAGGAGGGAAGACTTATACCCCTAGACGGAGGGAGTACTACTATTACTTATGTACGTGCAAATGCACGTTTTAACATTACGATGCAGTTTTTGTAAAAGTAGAAAAACAGAACTAGTCAAGCTTGTGAAATGATTCAATGCAAAACAAATGCAAATATGCTCGTTTGATTGTTTACTTTTAGCTTCCTTCTCTATGGTTATTTCTCTATCGTACTTTGTACGGAGTATCTCACTGGTCGGGAAGGCATGCAAATTCCCAAACCGCTTCCTGCACCCTGTATCAATTTTTTTGCCTAACAAGTTGTGCCGTGTTGGAATTCCAACTTGAGTACTACTACTAGGAGTACCACAGGCCAGTTCTTTTAGGCTTATAGATTAGTAATCCCATAAATACTACCTCCGTCTTGGTTTATTGGTCCCCATTGTAATCTGTGTTAAGTTTTGACCATAAATTGAACTAATGAAATGTTTGTGCATGACACATGCACTAACATTTATCAGTTAAATCTTTGGTCAAAATTTAGCACAAAATACAATGGTGAAGAATAAACCAGGACTGAGGTACTAGTAGTTTAGAAGCCCAAATAAATGAGTGAGGCGCCTTAATGTTACTCTCCACTATGACTAGTCTTATGGGAAAAGCTGGGGAAGAGACAACTTATTTTTAAGCCGCCAAAAGAACTGGCCCTTAGAGTACTAGCTAGGGATACTAGGAGTAGTAGCTAGGGCTCGAGTGTGTGAGATGAACCGGAGAAAGTAAATGCAGAGAGATGAAATGCAAAAAAGACGGAGGGATGTGATGGTTGCTTGTCCGTTTATTTTACCAGGCCACTTATTACTGGGAGTGGTTGGGTTTTGTGATATGACGACTTTACTGCCGTGCCACGAGCGGGGTGAGACTCCCGTGCAGCGCCGCCCTCTACACTAGTACTACATCGGTCGTGGTTTATTAGTCCCCCACTGAATTTGACTGAAGAATTAACTGACAAAATGTTAGTGCATGTCAGCAAAAACTATATCATTGGATTCGTATTTGAACATAGTTTTCAATGATATAATTTTAGGTGACATGCATGAGCATTTATAGTACTATATATAATGTTACTTAAATTTTTGGTCATACTATAGTAAGGTGCACGTGCGTTGCACGAAACAGTGAAATGCATTGGTCGGGGAGTTGTTTATTTTGACAAAGGATGTGGGGGTCATCTCATGTGTAACGGGTATCGATAGGTTTCTTCGGATATTATTTCATCTCTAGAGCTCACAAACATCCGGGTGAAATATATGTATAAAAAGTATCTTTTGCAAACAAAAGCGTTCGACTGTTCAAACTGCATCCAAATCTTGTGAAGAAATAACACTTATTGTGCTCTGCAAGAAATGATCTTTAAGAATTAGTTTTTGAGTATCGATTGTTATACATGTTGGCTACAGATGACATGGCACTTTCTTATAGTCAACAGTTGGCTCTACTATTAAGTATTAACCATGCTCTTATACACCTAGACGGAGGGATTAAATCAGGATGATTTGGAAGGGGCAGAGGAGATGTAAGAAATGGTTCACCATAAATATTTCGGCAGTACTGTAGTAAAAATTCTCAGTTAATCTCATACATGGCAAGCGAGAACTCTAACGGAGCAAAAGCCTACATGGAAGATTATGGACTAAACCATAAATGGATACACTTTTATTCAAGCGCGATACTCTAATAGAGCAAGATCATGCATGGAAGGTTCTATACTATATAAATAAGAAGTCTCCACATGCTTAGACAGCGGATTACATTGAGCGAAGACTAATGATCAACATTTAACTTGGTAATGCGTATGTCCAGGTGAACCTCCTTGGAGTCCCCGTGCACCATGATGGGGGGGGGGAATCATACCATGCGTCTTCCATGTCCACATCAGCGGGAAGGTCCCAGCTTGGCAAAGTCCTAGTCAGCGTCATGGAGCTGGTGTGGCCCACGTACCTCTGAGGGGCAGTAACAGTGAGCACGCACCCATACATCGGCCTCATGTCAGTGTCAACGTCAACGGCGGCGCCCCTAACGCACACTACAGAGACGGGGCGGCGGCTTGCGCGGGCCTCGCTGATGCCCATGATCAAAAGGAAGACGCTCGTCCTCCTCCGAGACTAGCAGGCAGCGGTGATCCTCCAGCAACTCCGGCATGGTGAACGGGTAGCACATCTCGTACTTGATGTTCTCCGCCAAGGGCCAGTAGTGATCGCCGGACGCCTGCATGAGATGATGCACGAGGTCCGCCGGTGATCCCCAAAATGACATCGGGCACTCATAGCAGTAGACGAAGGGCTCCTTGGAGGCATCGACCAGGCCGTCCATGAAACGGGAGTGGCTATAGGGGACGTTGCGCCAGTTGAATATATGAGCAAGTTACTACGAGATTTAGTCCGAATAAGCACAAAATAAATCATGACGGCTATAACAGAGATTAAACTAATCATTTGGACTAGCATAGTAGATGAACAGATCGAATATAGGACACATACTAGAAACATGAATTCTACCACGATTTCGAACAGGAAGGACAGAAGCACATACGGTGCAACGGGATCAGCACCGTTGGCGTTGAGGTTGTCGCCCATGTCGTTGAGGAAGAGGTTGCCGAGGTCGGGGAAGAAGTCGTCGTCGGTGAAGTCATCGCTGCCAGTAGTCGCGAGAGTGTGCTCCCCAGATTTCAACAGCGCCCTCTGAATGGAGCGCAGGAGGGAGTGGCTGTAGGGGCCGTTGCCGCCGCCGAATGGAATGCAGGAGTAGCACACGAAGCAGTAGATGGTGCTCCTCCATAGTCTCTATCTCTACTCTTATCTCTATCTCTACTACTCTTCTTTATTTTTTTATAATATACTAGTAGATGTCAAATAGAATAGTACTGCGCTGCCCGCTGCACGCCCGGCTGAACATGCCTCCTCGCCTCCATTAAACGCCTCCGTTAAACCTGCATGCAAACTGAGAAACCTACTCCGGCCCGTGGGAGGAAATTTGTCGGTTGCCATTAGAGAATAATAGAGTCACGTCCAATCCATTTGAGTTAATTGCGTGTATGATTCTCCCTCTATAAAAAGTTAATTGCATCCTTAATCTTGTATTCTAAGTACTCTATGGGTTCCACTGTCAGTACAGTGTACATGACTTGCAGGCTGGGTACAGATTCGTACAGAAAGTTAAAAAGAAACAAATCCATCATTAATCTTGTATTCTATGTACTCTGTGGGTTCTGCTCCCAGTACATTAGCGAAAGAAGTATATATATTAAAAATATATAAAAATCTATAGTTTAGGACATATATCAAACTCAGGTCATTGCGGTGCAAGCATCCGGCCTGGACCAGTACACCAGGTGTTCGTTGCGGACGATGCAAGAGATAAACCTCTATAGCAATGAGCCCGTCCGTTGCAGCGGATCCAAAGTAGAATAATACATATTCACAAATTTGAAAAAAAAAACAGTTTAGTTTTGATATACATATCACTAAAAATATCTTATGTTTCACTCCAAATATATTCTTTGGGCTGTTTTGATGAGGTAAGGGAGGAATTTGGTTGGTTTCAAGATACTAAGGGGTTTTGTGTAAACTAGAGCAGAGAAGTGGGAATTGTTGCAAAAGGCCACAACTTACATGACAATCGTTAGATGCAGATCTAATGGTCAGAAATGGCGGATGGCAGACACACTATCATCACCAACTGAGTCTTTTATAGGAGTAAGTAATATAGGAGTAGGAGTAGAGAAAAAACTGAGTTGGTGATGATTGTGTGGCTGCCATCTTATAGTATAGACCGTCTGATCTATATCTGACGGATAGAAAGCAGGTTATGACAATTTTACAAAAGATACCCGCACCTCTCTCCATGTTTACAGATAATGCCTTGCATCGTCCATCCTTATTTCCCACAACCTCATTGCTGAGCAATTAAAAAGGGAAGTCTCTGGAACAATCTGGCATGGTGGCCGCTGCCGGCGCCGTCCATCCCCATGCCTCCGCCCAGTCCGACCACCAGTCACCACCACACCCCACTCCTCCTCACCTTATCTATCATCTTTCTCGAGATATCATTTTTTCGATGAAATGGTCGAGATACCATTTTTCTGATAAAATTCTCGAGATATCATTAGTTTTTACACATGGGATTACTCCTTCATGGGTCAATCACAACAGGTGTTCTATAAAAAATGCATCTTGATGTTCTGTGCAGTGCACATGCATCTTGCTAGTTTTTTTGCATATAATTCCAAACACCATGTAGACATGGTCTTTGACCATTTTACAACTATGTTAGTATCATTGTTAGTGGTCAGCCGGTGCAAGTTATAGTCTCGGGTGTTTTAACATTTTTTAGTAATGATATCGGGCGATTGTTCGCCACGAGCTCAATCCTGGCGAATCCCACGTAATCATCAGATTTCCATCTGACGATGGCCTCTTTTAAGCCATAGTATTTGACAAAACCACCACCCTTACACACGTACTGTAACTACGTCGCGGGCGTTTGCAACTGCCATGTCTGCCAGCGAATGTTTGCTGGGGATTGGAGTTAGCATCGATGGCAGTTCATAGTCGTTCCATGCTCGGGCATTGAAGTTTGTAACTATTTTAGATTAGAATATACTACTCCTCCGGTGCTAGTAGTAGAGTAGAGTCCTACTCCACTCAAGCAAGTTAGGGCATAGTAGTAGGTACTGTAGGGAGTACAAGTACTGTGACCACTCAAGCAAGTTGTCTCGCATCGATATGACCCTATGTTGCTGGTATGTGTCTTGTAAGTCAAGCGGCATGTTGCAGTCATCATCACCTGTCCACTTCCCACAACACATATTTGCTTCTCCATCTTTGTAAGCACATAATCGTCCAATCTTCCATCCCCGCTAAGGCGCCTCCCTCCTCTTCTGAAACCCAAGCACTAGCAATGGTAGAACCGAGCATCGTCCGCTAAAGTGGCTGGAATTCGCTCCTGACAGAGGTAATCAACCTCATTGTTTTGCGTGTGGACAACCTCAGTACCATGCCGCTCGCCGCGTGCTCGTCGGGGCTGTACCGTTTACTCAAAGCCCTCAGGCCGGAGATTTTTAAGCCAGCTCCTTGCTTGCTGATGCCACCTGATCTTTAGAAACGTCATGTCACACAGCATAACGATCATAGGGTGGCGAGCATCAATCCTCTTGATTGTGATCCGATCCCCGTCACCCTCAACTACATTAACGGTATGTATTGGGTCGGCATGAACACGTCTTGGATGCTGCTCATCGATGGTCGCGGCAGCTGGATGCTCGTGGAGGTCTACACCCGGCGATTGAACCCCCTTCCATTGATTAACACTGCACCTCTTTGGCACCGCGGCCCAGAATACTCAGAATCTTACAGTAGCCAACATGATACCAAGTTTGATTTTCTCAAGGTTGTAATCTGCCAAGTGCCCACAAGATCTGCGAATTATAAAGACTTCAGGCTAATTGCGTTCTTCAACCGCGGTCTCACCTATCTGACAGCACTACAAAAAAAGACACATCCGTGACATTTTCGGTCGAATGAATTTTTTTCTGTCATACTTATGACACTTCTATGACGATAATTGTGACAAAACCCAGTATCATCATAGATGTAGTGGGGTCCTACTTCTATGATAAAAAATCATGAAAGAAAATGGGCTTTTCGGCAGGCCGGAGATGCAGCTGCATGACATTCTTTGGGCCGTCCATGCCAAAAAAACCGTGGTAGAAGTGAGGTCGAGGAAAATATCGGAGTGTTCTCGGTTACGGTGGGTGGTCGGGGCTGAGCGATGCGCATTTCTCTTGTACACGCACACGCGTGGGTGCGAGGCGTTGGGCTCTAACTGAACCTGAGCGATTGCACTCCAGGCTACGCGTTACTGAACCCGAGCAATCGATCAATGGGTGTTAACTGAACCCGATCGAGCGATTCCTTCGCTACTGCTGCTAACTGAAGCCGATCGATGCTGCCTCTAGATGAACAGTGAGCATTGCTGGGGGGGGGGGGTTGGATGAACAGTTCCCGATGGGGGTGGATGAACAGGACCCCGTGGTGTTGCCTCTGGATGAATAGTGAGCGTTGCTGGGGGGTTTGGATGAACAGTTCCTGATGGGGGTGGATGAACAGGACCCTGTGGTGTTGCCTCTGGATGAACAGGACCCCGATCGATCGAGCCGGTTGGGGCTGTATCAACAGGACCCCGTGGAGGGCTGGATGATTAGGACAACCCCGTGGAGGGCTGGATGATTAGGACCACCCCGTGGAGGGCAGGATGAACAGTAGATGGTGGGGCACTAGCTGAACAGTAGCCCGTGGAGGGGTGGTTGAATAGGAGCCCGTGGAGAGGGCAGGTTGAACAGTAGCCGGTGGAGTAGCGCGCGGTGGAGGCTGGATGAACAGGAGCCCGTGGATGAACAGTCGCAGGTGGAGGCTGGAGGAGGTCGACGGTGGATGAACAATAGCCCATGGAGGCTGGAGGGGGTCGACGGTGGAGATGAACAATATCCCATGGAGTCCCGTTTTGTGGTACACCACACCCCTCCTGATGAACAGGATCTCATTTCGTCCGTAGCGCTCCAACACAAGTCTGTTTCCTCCGTTTTGTGGTACGCCACACCCCTCCCGATCAACAGGACCCCCGTTTCGACCGTAGGAGGTCCGTTTCCTTCGTTTTGCGGCATGCCAGACCCCTCCCGATGAAACAGGATCCCGTTTCAAACATGGTCGGTCGAACACAAGGCCGTTTCCTCCGTTCTGCGATACGCCAGGCCTCGTTTCCATCGGCTGTTCCGTCCAAGCCCTCCCGATGAACACGATGACGCATTCCGTTCCGACCCAGCCGGTTGGCTCCCCATGAACACGACGACGACGCAGTTTCTCCGTTCCGACCCAGCCATGTACACGAGCCCTGGCCGTACGTATGCGCGAGTATGCGTTCGAGACCCTGCCCGTATGTACGTACGTGGTCGTATTTTCTTTCTTGCGCACTAGCCGCTGTACGTACGTGTACATGCTACGTGCGCGCCTCTACTACGACACATGTGCGCCTCTACATCGACCAGTATGTACGTACACGTTCGCGACCAGAATGACAACGCTACGTACGCTTCGACCTGGTGGGTCCTGACTGTTAGGCACTTCCTTGCGTGCGAAGATGTAGCTGGTGGGTCCCAGCAGTCAGGGGGCGAATCGTTTTTTTGCCCGGATGCACTTCCTTGCATGCGAAGATGTAGCTGGTGGGTCCCAGCAGTCAGGGGGCGAATCATTTTTTTTGCCCGGATGCACTTCCTTGCATGCGAAGATGTAGCTGGTGGGTCCCAGCAGTCAGGGGAAACATTTTTTCACGAAATACGGTGGCCCGTCCGGTGGGTCCCCGCTGTCAGGTGGAGGAATAATTATTTTGCGTGTAATAAGGAGGCACTTCCTTGCTACGGCCGTGGACCCAACTGTCAGCCTTTCCACGTAAAGTCCACGTCCGATAGAAGCCGTTCCTTGACCACGTTGACCATGCCGCGCCGAGAGCTCCAGGGCGGTGGACCACGGCGAGGCCTAGGAAGGGGACGACGTGGAGCCGGGGAAGACGCGGCAGCGGAAGCCCGCTCGAAGAGGAGTACGAGGGTTCATTGGTTCGGCTGTGGTGTGAGGTTGTCGTCACCACAGGCCCTGGCCAGCGGTGGGAATAGTAGGGGGCGGTGAGGCCTCCGCGGCAGCACAGCCGACCACGGGAGGCAGGAGCATGCGGCACAACCGATGCTGCTTTGGGCGGCTGGAGCAAGAAGACCAGAGGTTGAAGAAGCACTACGGCTGTTGGATGGACATTGTACGGTCACTGGAGCTAGAATCGTTCATATTGACTAAGTTGACAAAGCACTCCGTCCCCGTCAACTTAGTAGGCCCACAAGTCAGCCTCCCACCAAGGTGGGTCCGAACTAGCAGGGGGAGTATTCATTTTTTTGTGCGTAATAAAGAGGCACTTCCTTGTGCGAAGATATAGCTGGTGGGTCCGAGTTGTCGGCGGCGGTAATGTTTTTCACGAAATACAGAGGCCCTTCTGGTGGGTCCCAGATAACATGTGGAGGAATCATTATTTTGCGTGTAATAAGGAGGCATTTCCTTGCGTGCGGCCGTGGACCCAGCTGCCAGCCTCTCCACGTACAGTCCACTTCAGATGCATGTCGGTCGTTGACCACGTTGACCAGGCCGCGCCGAGAGCACCAGGGCAGTGGACGACGGCGAGGCCTCGGAAGGGAACCACACGGAGGCAGGGAAGACTCGGTAGTTGTTTCCCACGCAGAGGGGAGTACGACTGTATGAGGGTTTACTGGTTCATCTGCCGTCGCCGGAGAATAACAACAGGTGTGGGTGAGTAGAGGGATGGCTAGGCCAGCGATGGGAGTACGATGGGGCGGTGAGGCCTGCACGGCATCACAGCCAACCGTGGGGAGGAGAGAGCAGGCATTCTCGCCGGTGCTTGTTTGAGTGGGTGGAGCAGGAAGAGCAGAGATTGAAGAAGCACAACGGCTGTTGGATGGAAATCCAACAGTCACTACTTGTGCGTCAACCTTTTTTTAGGAAAGCCTCAAATATGTGGAAAACAACATACAACCCATTTGCCATTATTTCTAATAATTTACAGCCCATTTGCTAATTCTTAAGGTTTTTTGGAGCCCATATTCTTTTTGTTAGCATTACAACCCATGTTGTGGCCACGGTTAAAAAAATATAAGAAATTTTGCATATTTCGGTGCGGTCTGAACTGCTTTTAATCCCGAAATTTCGAGTCACATTCAAACTGATTTTAAAAATAAATGTATATCAATATAAAATCCAACAAATTGTCCATGCATAAAAATCAATGCAATTTAAAATCTTGAAATGAAAAAAAGAAATTTGAAATTAATTGCCGGTTTGATGTGTTTTAAAAATGTACAGCCCATGTCTCATTACTGATAGGCCATTTTCTCGGCCAGCCGAATGAAGCTCTCCTCATCTTGAAAGATTTGCAGCCCAACAGGCCTAACAAAGCGACTTGCTTGGCAAATCACAAAAAACTGGGGTGTGGCCGTGGACTCAGCTGTCAGCCTATCCATGTACAGTACTCTTCCGATGGAAGTCGGTCGTTGACCACATTAACCACGCCGCGCCGAGAGCACCAAGGCGATGGACAACGGCGAGGCCTCGGAAGGGGACGACACGGAGCCGGGGAAGACGCGACAGTGGATGCCCATGCGGAGGGTTCACTGGTTCAGCTGCGGTGTGAGGCTGCAGTCGCCGCAGAATAACAGGGGTGTGGGTGAGTGGAGGGATGGCCTAGCAAGCGGTGGGAGTAGTATGGGGGCGGTGAGGCCTCCGCGGAAGCACAGCCAACCACGGGAGGCAGGAGCAGGCGGCACAACTGGCGCTGCTTTGGGCGGCTGGAGCAAGAAGACCAGAGGTTGAAGAAGCACTAAGGCCGTTGGATGGACATCGTACGGTCACTGGAGCTAGAATCGTTCATATTGACTAAGTTGACAAAGCCCTCCCTCCCCGTCAACTTAGTAGGCCCACAAGTTAGCCTACCACTATGGTGGGTCCCAGCTGGCAGGGGTATTCATTTTTTTGTGCACAATAAGGAGGCACTTCCTTGCATGCGAAGATATAGTTGGTGGGTCCAACCTGTCAGCGGAGGGAATGTTTTTTTCACGAAATACAGAGGCCCTTCCGGCGGGTCCTAGATGTCAGGTGGAGGAATCATTATTTTGTGCGTAATAAGGAGGCATTTCCTTATGTGCGGCTGTGGACCCAGCTGTCAGCCTCTCCACGTACAGTCCACTTCCGATGGATGTTGTTCATTGACCACGTTGAACACGCCGCGCCGAGAGCACCAGGGCGATGGACGACGGCGAGGCCTACGAAGGGAACGACACGGAGCCGGGGAAGACACGGCAGTGGCTGCCCACACGATGGAGAGTACGAGGGTCGACTGGTTCGGCTGCCATCGCCGAAAAATAACAGGAGGTGTGGGTGAGTAGAGGGATAGACAGGCCAGGGATGCGAGTATATGATGGGGCCGTGAGGCCTCTGCGGCAGCACAGCCGGCCATGGGAGGCAGGAGCAGGCGGCACGACCGGCGCTGCTTTGGGCGGCTGGAGCAAGAAGACCAGAGGTTGAAGAAGCAGTATGGCTGCTGGATAGACAGCGGACGGTCACTGGAGCTAGAATCGTTCATATTGACTAAGTTGACAAAGCCCTCTGTCCCCGTCAACTTAGTAGGCCCACAAGTTAGCCACCCACTATGTTGGGTCCCAGCTAGCAGGGGTATTCATTTTTTTGTGCGTCATAAGGACGCACTTCCTTGCGTGCGAAGATATAGTTGGTGCGTCTGACGTGTCAGCAGGGCGAACATTTTTTTCACGAAATATAGAAGCCCTTCCCGTGGGTCCTAGTTGTCAGTTGGAGGAATCATTATTTTGCACGTAATAAGGAGGCATTTCCTTGCGTGCGGCCATGGACCCAGTTGTCTGCCTCTCCATGTACAGTCCACTTCCGATGATGTCGTTCATTGACCATGTTGACCAGGCCGCGCCGAGAGCACAAGGGCAGTGGACGACGGCAAGGCCTAGGAAGGGAACGACACGGAGCCAGGGAAGACTCAGCAGTTGTTTCCCACGTGGAGGAGTACGAGGGTTTACTGGTTCGTCTGCCGTCCCCGGAGAATAACAGCAGGTGTGGGTGAGTAGAGGGATGGCTAGGCCAGCGATGGGAGTACGGTGGGGCAGTGAGGACTGTGCGACAGCATAGCCGGCCGCGGGAGGAGGGAGCAGGCAGTCCCGCCGGCGCTTGTTTGAGCGGCTGGAGCAGGAAAAGCAGAGATTGAAGAAGCACGACAGCCATTGGATGGACATCCAAAAGTCACTGCTCTCGTGTGCATTATTTCTAATAATGTACAACCCATTTGCTAATTCTTAAGAATTGTTTTGGAGCCCATCTTATTTTTGTTAGCATTACACCCCATATTGTGGCCACGGTTAAAAAGTATACGAATTTTTGCATATTTCGGTGTGGTCAACTCTTTTGAATCCCGAAATATCGATTCAGACTATTTTGAAAAATAATTTATATAAATATAAAATCCAAATAATTCTCTATGCATAAAAATCAATGGAATTTAAAATCTTGTAATGAAAAAAAATTGAATCTAATTCCGGGTTTGATGTGTTTTAGAAATGTACAACCTATTTCTGGGCAAACCGAATGAAACTCTCCTCGTCTTGAAAGATTTGCAGCCCAGCAGGGCTGATAAAGCAAGTAGGCCTCGTTTGGGTATTTCTTTTAAAAAATAGAACTGGGCTAGCCATTTTCAACAAGAAAAAAACTCAAATGGGCTCATGATGTGGTAAACATAAATAAAACCCTGGCTAGACGGGCCACAGCCCCCGCATAGCCCCATTGTTACCCTGATCCGTCGCTAAAACTAGTATAAATAACAACTGTTTGTTCCTCAAAAAAAACTACGCTACCTGCTGGGTCCCTGGTGTCAGCCGCTCGTAGTGTAATTCTGTCGTTTATTGACTACATTGACAATGGCGTGAGCCCCAGATGTCCAACCATTAGGAGGAACCATATTTTTGGGCTTGTAATATAGAGGCACTTGCTTACGTACTGCCATGACGCTGGTGGGTCCCTACTGTCATCCTCTCCACGTATAGTCATCTCCTTGTTCCTCTCGGTTGTTGACGACATTAACAACGCAAGAGGGCGGCGCACCGCACACGGCGAGCGAACAATGGCCGCAAGGCGGAGGATGACGATGAGGCCTCGGACGGAACGAACAGGAGCCATGGAAGATGCGTCGGTCCAGTCGTAGGTTCGAGTGCGGGTGCGTGTTCGGGCTGACGTCGCCGGAGAATAATTGGACGTGTGGGGGAATAGAGGGAGGGACTGGCCAACGTTGGAGGGTACGTACGGTAGGGCGGTAGAGGCGCAGCCAGCCATGGGAGGCGGGAGCAGGCAGTGCCGACAGGGTGGTTTGGTTTGGGTGGCTGGAGGAATAAGAAGACAAGAGATAGAAGATACACGACATATGTTGGATGTAAATTCAAGGGATGGTAGGCAAAATCTTTTGTTGACTGGCTAGTAAGTCGACACCACCTTGGATAGGCTATTTCCTCGCAGGTGTGAAATGTCAGAATCCAAATCTGTCACGGTCATGCAACCTTTCCTATGAAAATTTACAGCCCATTTGATGTGCTAGTTCGAAATAAGTTTGTGGGTGCTGGTGGGGGCTAATCACTTGGTCTCTGTAATGCACAATGAGCTCAAGTAGCCGGCGAGAGTGATGTTTTTTCCCTTGGTTGGGATTTGTTAGTTGTTACAATATTTCATTCTAAATTAAACGACTGGCAAGCCATTTGCCTTGCTTCAAAGAAAATATGACAGTCACAGCCGAGTTGGAAAGGGCAAGAACATCTAGCTCCAGCTCACAAACTATACAAAAGCACGAGGGTTAATTGTTCATCAGGTTTACAAAAAAATCCAGGTTGAATAGGGCAACAACATCTAACTCAAGCACTGTTTTCGGCAGTCATAGTCAAATGGATCGGCCAGGTCCATAGAATGAACATCGTGGGTCGTAAAATTTACTGGATTATGACCACAATATGTTGTAAATAGAAGCCCAACATGTTCAGGAGCTCTTTTGCCCACCTGAAACTCCTTTTTTTGCTCTTCCACATACCATCCGTCAAAACCATGCTGCTGATAAACTTAAGCCTGATGGACAATAGTAACCTCGCGTTCAGCAGGAAGAATGTGACAAATCTAGTGTTTGCATGGTTGGCTACATATCGTTCTAGCGTTATTGTCTTCAATCGAATCTCATGAGAGGTGAGAAAATCCCGATGCTTACGGATCCACCGACTGGCTATAACTTTCTTACCCCGTCCCGTTGCCTAAATATACATGAAGATTGAAACGGTTAAGGTCTAAAAAAGAGTGTCAAAAGAGCAATAGCTGAACGGTTATTCAAGTACACTATATGTGGGCTTCCAATGTGCATGAAATTATCACCTTCATATACAACTTCTCCAGACATGGAAAGCATTGCAGCAAGCCAATAATCTTGTTCAAATCAAAACTATTCATTTGGATATATAAGATCTTGACAAAATCCAGCACCATTGATAGGCCATCCATGGAGAAACTCTTCATTGAGCATAGAACATAATATTAGTACAAAATGTGTACTCCAAGATGACATATAACTTATGCGCAGAAATTTAAATGCAGCTTATGGTTACAAGTGTAGATGATAATGTAAATTACCTGAAGAACTGTGGAGCCAAATGATACGTCTTCAACGTATCTATAATTTTTGATTGCTCCATGCTATATTATCTACTGTTTTGGACATTATTGGGCTTTATTATCCACTTTTATATTATTTTGTGACTAACCTATTAACCGGAGGCCCAACCCAGAATTGTTGTTTTTGCCTATTTTAGGGTTTCGAAGAAAAGGAATATCAAACGGAGTCCAAACGGAATGAAACCTTCGGGAATGTGATTTTATCACCGAACATGATCCAGGAAACTTGGACCCTACATCAAGAAACAAAGGAGGAGGCCACGAGGTAGGGGGCGCGCCTACCCCCGAGGCACGCTCTCCACCCTCGTGGGCCCCCTGTTGCTCCACCGACGTACTCCTTCCTCCTATATATACCAACGTACCCCCCAAACGATTAGATACGGAGCCAAAACCCTAATTCAACCGCCGTATCCTGTATCCACGAGATCCCATCTTGGGGCCTGTTCCGGAGCTCCGCCGGAGGGGGTATCCATCATGGAGGGCTTCTACACCAACACCATAGCCTCTCCGATGAAGTGTGAGTAGTTTACTTCAGACCTCCGGGTCCATAGTTATTAGCTAGATGGCTTCTTCTCTATTTTTGGATCTCAATACAATGTTCTCCCCCTCTCCTGTGGAGATCTATTCGATGTAATCTTCTTTGTGCGGTGTGTTTGTTGAGACCGATGAATTGTGGGTTTATGATCAAGATTATCTATGAACAATATTTGAATATTCTCTGAATTATTTTATGTATGATTGGTTATCTTTGCAAGTCTCTTCGAATTATCAGTTTGGTTTGGCCTACTAGATTGATCTTTCTGGCAATGGGAGAAGTGCTTAGCTTTGGGTTTGATCTTGCGGTGTCCTTTCCCAGTGACAGAAGGGGAAGCAAGGCACGTATTGTATTGTTGCCATCAAGGATAACAAGATGGTTTTTTTTATCATATTGCATGAAACTATCCCTCTACATCATGTCATCTTGCTTAAGGCGTCACTCTGTTTTTAACTTAATACTCTAGATGCATGCTGGATAGCGGTCGATGAGTGGAGTAATAGTAGTAGATGCAGGCAGGAGTCGGTCTACTTATCTCGGACGTGATGCATATATACATGATCATACCTAGATATTCTCATAACTATGCTCAATTCTGTCAATTGCTCAACAGTAATTCGTTCACCCACCATAAAGTACTTATGATCTTGAGAGAAGCCACTAGTGAAATCTATGGCCCCCGGGTCTATCTTCATCATATTACTCTTCCAATACTTAGTTATTTCCTTTGTTTTTTACTTTGCCTTTATTTTACTTTGCATCTTTATCACAAAAATACCAAAAATATTATCTTATCATATCTATCATATCTCACTCTCGTAAGTGACCGTGAAGGGATTGACAACCCCTTATCGCGTTGGTTGCGAGGAGTTATTTGTTTTGTGCAGGTACGAGGGACTCGCGCGTAGCCTCCTACTGGATTGATACCTTGGTTCTCAAAAACTGAGGGAAATACTTACGCTACTTTGCCGCATCATCCTTTCCTCTTCGGGGAAATCTAACGCAGTGCTCAAGAGGTAGCAAGAATAATTTCTGGCGCCGTTGCCAGGGAGGTTCACGCAAGTCAAGATCTGACTCCCGACAACGAGCCATTTCTGGCACCGTTGCCGGGGAGTCTACGCAAAAGTCAACATACCAAGTACCCATCACAACCCTTATCTCCCCCATTACATTATTTTCCATTTGCCTCTCGTTTTCCTCTCCCCCACTTCACCCTTGCTGTTTTATTTGCCCTCTCTCTCTATCCTCCCTCTCTTTCTCTATTTGCCTCCTTTTGCCCGTTTGCTTTTTGTTTGCTTGTGTGTTGGATTGCTTGCTTGTCATGATGGCTCAAGATAACACTAAATTATGTGACTTTACCAATACCAACAACAATGATTTTATTAGCACTCCGATTGCTCCTCTTACTGATGCTGAATCTTGTGAAATTAATGCCGCTTTGCTGAATCTTGTCATGAAAGATCCGTTCTCCATCCTTCCTAGTGAAGATGCCGCTACCCATCTAAATAGCTTCGTTGATTTGTGTGATATGCAAAAGAAGAAAGATGTGGATAATGATATTGTTAAATTGAAGCTATTTCCTTTTTCGCTTAGAGATCGTGCTAAAGCTTGGTTTTCGTCTTTGCCGAAAAATAGTATTGATTCTTGGAACAAGTGCAAAGATGCTTTTATCTCTAAGTATTTTCCTCCCGCTAAGATCATCTCCCTTAGAAACGATATTATGAATTTTAAGCAACTTGATCATGAACATGTTGCACAAGCTTGGGAGAGGATGAAATTAATGATACGTAATTGCCCTACTCATGGTTTGAATTTGTGGATGATTATACAAAAATTTTATGTCGGATTGAATTTTGCTTCTAGGAATCTTTTAGATTTGGCCGCGGGAGGCACTTTTATGGAAATCACTTTAGGAGAAGCTACTAAACTCCTAGATAATATTATGGTTAATTATTCTCAATGGCATACTAAAAGATCTACTAATAAAAAGGTGCATGCGATAGAAGAAATTAATGTTTTGAGTGGAAAGATGGATGAACTTATGAAATTATTTGCTAGTAAAAGTGTTTCTTCTGATCCTAATGATATGCCCTTGTCTACTTTGATTGAGAATAATAATGAATCTATGGATGTGAATTTTGTTGGTAGGAATAATTTTGGTAACAACGCGTATAGAGGAAACTTTAATTCTAGGCCTTATCCTAGTAATCCCTCTAATAATTATGGTAATTCCTACAATAATTCTTATGGAAATTATAATAAGATGCCCGCTGATTTTAAATCTAATATTAAAGAATTTATTACTTCGCAAAAGAATTTCAATGCTTTGATTGAAGAAAAATTGCTTAAGATTGATGATTTGGCTAGGAACATTGATAGAATTTCTCTTGATGTTGATTCTTTGAAACTTAGATCTATTCCACCTAAGCATGATATCAATGAGTCTCTCAAAGCCATGAAAATTTCCATTGATGAGTGCAAAGAAAGAACCGCTTGGATGCGTGCTAAGAAAGATGCCTTTATAAGAGCGTGTTCTTCTAGTTCCTATGAAAATAAAGATGAATCTCTAAAAGTTATTGATGTGTCCCATATTAAATCTTTGCTTTGCAATATGAATCTTAATAATGATGGGACTGAATATGATCCACCTCTACCTAGAAGACGTTCCAAAAATTCGGAGTTTTTAGATCTTGATGCTAAATTTGATGAAAGTGGGATTGAAGAAATTAAAACCCTAGATGTTGCTAAACCCACTATTTTGGATTTCAAGGAATTTAATTATGAAAATTGCTCTTTGATTGATTGTATTTCCTTGTTGCAATCCGTGATAAATTCTCCTCATGATTATATTCAAAATAAAGCATTTACTAAACATATCGTTGATGCCTTGATGCAATCTTATGAAGAAAAACTTGAGTTGGAAGTTTCTATCGCTAGGTAACTTTATGATGAGTGGGAACCAACTATTAAAATTAAGATTAAAGATCATGAGTTCTATGCTTTATGTGATTTCGGTGCTAGTGTTTCCACGATTCCAAACACTTTGTGTGATTTGTTAGGTTTTCGTGATTTTGATGATTTCTCTTTAAACTTGCACCTTGCGGATTCCACTATTAAGAAACCTATGGGAAGAATTAATGATGTTCTTATTGTTTCACATAGGAATTATGTGCCCGTGGATTTTATCGTTCTTGACATAGACTGCAATCCTTCATGTCCTATTATTCTTGGTAGACCTTTCCTTAGAACGATTGGTGCAATTATTGACATAAAGGAAGGAAATATTAGATTCCAATTTCCGTTAAGGAAAGACATGGAACACTTTCCTATAAAGAAAATTAAATTACCTTATGAATCTATTATGAGATCCACTTATTGATTGCCTACCAAAGATGGCAATACTTAGATCTATCCTTGCTTTTTATGCCTAGCTAGGGGCGTTAAATGATAGCGCTTGTTGGGAGGCAACCCAATTTTATTTTTATTCCTTGCTTTTTGCTCATTTTTAGTAATAAATAATTTACCTAGCCTCTGTTTTGGTTGTGTTTTTTGTGTTTAATTAGTGTTTATGCCAAGTAGAACCGTTGGGAAGACTTGGGGAAAGTCTTGATATCTTGCTGTAAAAAACAGAAACTTTAGCGCTCACGAGAACTGCTGCAATTTTTATTTGGAAAGTGTCATTTAGTTAATTCTTTTTGCAGATTATTAATATATAAATTCCTCACGTCCAGCATTTTATTTTAGAATTTTTGGGGATCCAGATCTTGCGCTAGCTACATATTACTACAGACTGTTATGTTTTTGACAGATTCTGTTTTTCGTGTGTTGTTTGCTTATTTTGATGAATCTATGGCTAGTAAAATAGTTTATAAACCATAGAGAAGTTGGAATACAGTAGGTTTAACACAAATATAAATAAAGAATGAGTTCATTACAGTACCTTAAAGTGGTCTTTTGTTTTCTTTCGCTAACGGAGCTCACGAGATTTTTCTACTTTAAGTTTTGTGTTGTGAAGTTTTCAAGTTTTGGGTAAAGATTTGATGGATTATGGAACAAGGAGTTGCAAGAGCCTAAACTTGGTGATTCCCATGGCACCCCCAAGATAATCTAAGGACACCTAAAATCCAAAGCTTGGGGATGCCCCGGAAGGCATCCCCTCTTTCGTCTACTTCTATCGGTAACTTTACTTGGAGCTATATTTTTATTCACCACATGATATGTGTTTTGCTTGGAGCGTCTTGTATGATTTGAGTCTTTATTTGCTAGTTTACCACAATCATTCTTGCTGTACACACCTTTTGAGAGAGCCATACATGATTTGGAATTTGTTAGAATACTCTATGTGCTTCGCTTATATCTTTTGAGCTATATAGTTTTGCTCTAGTACTTCACTTATATCTTTTAGAGCACGGTGGTGGATTTGTTTTACAGAAACTATTGATCTCTCATGCTTCACTTAGATTAGTTTGAGAGTCTTAAATAGCATGGTAATTTTCTTAAAAATCCTTACATGCTAGGTATACAAGATTAATAATAAAATTCTCTTATGAGTGTGTTGAATGCTATGGGAAGTTTGATGCTTGATAATTGTTTTGAGATATGAAGATGGTGATATTAAAGTTGTGATAGTTGAGTAGTTGTGAATTTGAGAAATACTTGTGTTAAAGTTTGTGATTCCCTTAGCATGCACATATGGTGAATCGTTGTGATGAAGTCGGGGCATGATTTATTTATTGATTGTCTTCCTTATGAGTGGCAGTCGGGGACGAGCGATGGTCTTTTCCTACCAATCTATCCCCCTAGGAGCATGCGCGTAATACTTTGCTTTGATAACTTGTAGATTTTTGCAATAAGTATATGAGTTCTTTATGACTAATGTTGAGTCCATGGATTATACGCACTTTCTTCCATCCACCATTGCTAGCCTCTCTAATACCGCGCACCTTTCGACGGTATCATACACCCACCATATACCTTCCTCAAAACAGCCACCATACCTACCTATTATGGCATTTCCATAGCCATTCCGAGATATATTGCCATGCAACTTTCCACTGTTCCGTTTGTTATGACACACTCCATCATTGTCGTATTGCTTAGCATGATCATTTGTGGCAAAGCCACCATTCATAAATCTTTCATACATGTCACTATTGATTCATTGCATATCCCGGTACACCACCGGAGGCATTAATATAGAGTCATATTTTGTTCTATGTATTGACTTGTAATTGTTGAGTTGTAAGAAAATAAAAGTGTGATGATCATCATTATTAGAGCATTGACCCAGTGAGGAAAGGATGATGGAGACTATGATTCCCCCACAAGTCGGGATGAGACTCCGGACGAAAAAAAGAAAAGACAGAAAAGAGGCCATAAAAAAGAGAGAAAAGGCCCAAATAAAAAAAAATGAGAGAAAAAGAGAGAAGGGGCAATGCTACTATCCTTTTAACACACTTGTGCTTCAAAGTAGCACCACGATATTCATGATGGAGAGTCTCTCATTTTGTC
Organism: Triticum aestivum; assembly: GCF_018294505.1. Taxonomy (NCBI): domain Eukaryota; kingdom Viridiplantae; phylum Streptophyta; class Magnoliopsida; order Poales; family Poaceae; genus Triticum; species Triticum aestivum. The sequence continues at coordinate 463,817,237 of NC_057806.1, read as the reverse complement.
ACTTTCATATACTAGTGGGAATTTTTCGTTATAGAACTTGGCTTGTATATTCCAATGATGGGCTTCCTCAAAATGCTCTAGGTCTTCATGAGCAAGCGAGTTGGATGCACACCCACTTAGTTTCTTTTTGAGCTTTCATATACTTATAGCTCTAGTGCATCCGTTGCATGGAAATCCCTACTCACTCACATTGATATCTATTGATGGGCATCTCCATCGCCCATTGATACGCCTAGTTGATGTGAGACTATCTTCTCCCTTTTTGTCTTCTCCACAACCACCATTCTATTCCACCTATAGTGCTATATACATGGCTCACGCTCATGTATTGCGTGAAGATTGAAAAAGTTTCAGAGTGTCAAAAGTATGAAAAAATTGCTTGGCTTGTCATCGGGGTTGTGCATGATTTAAATACTTTGTGCGGTGAAGATAGAGCATAGCCAGACTATATGATTTTGTAGGGATAACTTTCTTTGGCCATGCTATTTTGAGAAGACATGATTGCTTTGTTAGTATGCTTGAAGTATTATTATTTTTATGTCAATATGAAATTTTATCTCTAATCTTTCAGATCTGAATATTCATACCACAATTAAGAAGACTTACATTAAAATTATGCCAATTAGCATTCCACATCCAAAATTCTGTTTTTATCATTCACCTACTCGAGGACGAGCAGGAATTAAGCTTGGGGATGCTTGATACGTCTCCAACGTATCTATAATTTTTGATTGCTCCATGCTATATTATGTACTATTTTGGACATTATTGGGCTTTATTATCCACTTTTATATTATTTTTGTGACTAACCTATTAACCAGAGGCCCATCCCAGAATTGCTGTTTTTGCCTATTTTAGGGTTTCAAAGAAACGGAATATCAAACGGAGTCCAAACGGAATGAAACCTTCGGGAACATGATTTTCTCACCGAACATGATCCAGGAGACTTGGACCCTACGTCAAGAAAAAAAGGAGGAGGCCACGAGGTAGGGGGCGTGCCTACCCCCCCAGGCGCTCCCTCCACCATCATGGGCCCCCTGTTGCTCCACCGACGTACTCCTTCCTCCTATATATACCTACGTACCCCCAAACGATCAGATACGGAGCCAAAACCCTAATTCCACCGCTGTAACTTCCTGTATCCACGAGATCCCATCTTGGGGCCTGTTCTGGAGCTCCGCCGGAGGGGGTATCCATCACGGAGGGCTTCTACATCAACACCATAGCCTCTCCGATGAAGTGTGAGTAGTTTACCTCATACCTTAGGGTCCATAGTTATTAGCTAGATGGCTTCTTCTCTCTTTTTGGATCTCAATACAATGTTCTCCCCCTCTCTTGTGGAGATCTATTCGATGTAATCTTCTTTTTGCGGTGTGTTTGTTGAGATCGATGAATTGTGGGTTTATGATCAAGATTATCTATGAACAATATTTGAATCTTCTCTGAATTCTATCTATGATTGGTTATCTTTGCAAGTCTCTTCGAATTATCAGTTTGGTTTGGCCTACTAGATTGATCTTTCTGGCAATGGGAGAAGTGCTTAGCTTTGGGTTCAATCTTGCGGTGTCCTTTCCCAATGACAGTAGAGGCAGCAAGGCACGTATTGTATTGTTGACATCGAGGATAACAAGATGGTTTTTTTTATCATATTGCATGAATTTATCCCTCTACATCATGTCATCTTGCTTAAGGCGTTACTCTGTTTTCATGAACTTAATACTCTAGATGCATGTTGGACAGTGGTCGATGAGTGGAGTAATAGTAGTAGATGCAGGCAGGAGTTGGTATACTTGTCTTGGACGTGATGCCTATATACATGATCATACCTAGATATTCTCATAACTATGCTCAATTCTGTCAATTTCTCAACAGTAATTCATTTACCCACCGTAAAGTACTTATGCTCTTGAGAGAAGCCACTAGTGAAACCTATGGCCCCCGGGTCTATCTTCATCATATTAATCTTCCAATACTTAGTTATTTCCTTTGCTTTTTTACTTTGCCTTTATTTTATTTTGCATCTTTATCAAAAAAATACCAAAAATATTATCTTATCATATCTATCAAATCTCACTCTCGTAAGTGACCATGAAGGGATTGACAACCCCTTATCGCGTTGGTTGCGAGGAGTTATTTGTTTTGTGCAGGTACTAGGGACGCGCGCGCAACCTCCTACTGGATTGATACCTTGGTTCTCAAAAACTGAGGGAAATACTTACGCTACTTTGCTTCCTCATCCTTTCCTCTTTGGGGAAATCCAACGCAGTGCTCAAGAGGTAGCACCAAACACCATATTGAAATGAGCACATAGATCATGTATTACACCGAAGGTCTCCAGTTTAGGCGCATAGAGGACGGTTATTTGCAACGGTGAATAACTAGAATCAAGGATCAACCTTTGAAGTGAAGGGGCATCTTGGATGATGAGCCGCCTTCCATCAAAACAAATTCCAATTCTTACAAGGTTAGGCGACTTTATTTGGAGACAACTGATTCTAACTGTGAAAACAAACACCAAGCACTCCAGGGCAGGGCAACTGGAGTGGATGATGCTGTGCAACCAGGCCTCTGATATATGAAGCCGCACAAGTGAAAGTTTCTTGAGAAATGGGAGTCGAAGGTTTAGTACCAGATTGTCTAGTAGGTCGCACAACGCTAAGGTGGCGGTGTGGAGAGAGGAGGAAAACCGTGAGATGGACATCGGTGCTGAGGGCACAGGTAGATGGCATTCGGTATCTGGTAGGTGATTTCCATGGGAATAGTAGAACTCAAGCAACTGTAGTTCACTGAATTCAGGGGATTTCAGCCAGGCGTCCACTGTGTAGGGCATGGTATGCTTGCTCAGGTAGCATGACAGGATGCAGAGGCTTTGAACGGAGCCCTGGTGAGAGGAGATGATGGCTCTGGGGATTTTAAAATCATTGAAGAGAGATAGCTGACGACTGTCGAGATTAAGGGGCACGGCGTGCCATAGAGGGCACCACCGAATTGAGAGGACTTGGGTGTGGCAGCAATCCTTGGTGGGGAGAAGCGAGATGATCTCCCCAAGGACAACGTCCGGGAGATCGCTGATGCGGTCCACCGGAGATTCTACGGGTTCCTGGGATCCGGTGGGGGCAGGGTCGCCGCTTCTCCCCGCGCTGCGGGGTGCGGGATCTACAATAGGTGTCACCGTTGGCGGGAGCCTCATCTTCTTGGCACTGGGGTCAGCCGACTCCATTTTCCTCGAGGGCGTCGTGTCGCGCTCACGTATTTGAGCAGAGTAACGAATGACGAGCCTAGTTGTAGTGCGAGTGAAGAATAAGGGGAGATGGGATTTTTCTGTAGTAGTGAGGAAGAAGGGGAGCTGGGGTTTTCTGTAGGAGTGAGGTGAGGAATTTCGGGGTACGAGTGGAGCGAGCTGACGTGAGGTGGGTGGGAGTGAGGAGGAAGAAGAACACCTAGGTTTTTTGGGGGGCGGTGTGCTGGGTGTGGGTAGCGCCTCTCATTCAGTAAATATATGGACTTTTGAATTGATTCTACTATTTACTAGGGTGGATGGGCTGTTTTGCCTTGGGCCCAGAGAAACAATTACTACTAGTACAGTGGAGACACTCTACAGCTACCCAGAAAAACAATTACTACTAGTACAGTGGATACAATACCGCTTCTGGCTCCTCCTAGGTCATCAAAACGTCTCCCTCTACTGAATGCCGTTATACTTTTGTTCACCGACATGCGGGCCATGCAGCGCGCGGGCCCAAATGCCATCCACCAAATTAGAAGGCAGTATGCAGGCGGAGAGTCACCCCGGTCGTAGCGCGGCAATAACGAGCTGTCGTATCACAAGACCCCACCTCCCCGCAGTCTAAGTTTGACGGACGAAGCAACATCATTTCACTCTTCGCTGAATCCCCTTCCCCCTCACCTTCTTCAAGAAAGGCAACACTCGCATCTGCCACTGTTCTTCTCTCCCAACTAAGGTAAGCGGATCCGTGATGTTGGTATATTTTCGTTCAGAGAAAAAAAGAACTTTTGCAAAGCAGTAACCAATCCTCACTCTCTTTTTTGTTTCATTGTCATTACGATTGTGTTTTCCTTTCAGTGGTCTCCTAGTATTCGTCAGTTTCATGATGGACCAAGGAGAACCAGGCAAAGATCTGCTAATATTGGAGCAGACGCGGGAGGCTGATCCCCACGAGATAGAGAGCTCCAAGAAGATGGAGGCAGCCACCGAGCCGACCCCAGATACGCTCACGGCCACTACTGAGATGGTCAACACCCCATTTGAGGTTACAACCCCCGTGGCACTACAGGAGCAGTTATCCCCCTTCAAGGATGTCCCCCCCCCCCCCCGCTGAGCTGCCCAAGGTGATTTTCTTCTTTGCCGATCTCAATTGTGGTTTTTCATATAAGTATGTGGTGATGAATAATGCAAAATTTTATTAGCTTCGATGCCATGCTATACATAGTGGTTTAAATAACTTATGTTTCTTATGCTAGAAATTAATTCAGAATTTGTTTCTGTTTCAATTAGAGCCCTGATGCGGACAAGGATTGTGTGGTTGTACATGTGACTCGCTATGAGGCGGATGACCTGAATATACGCACTGGGAAAATAGAGTTTTTAGGATGTTGGATCCTGGAAGCCATTTGCGCTTATACCAATGAAGAGTTGTATTACAGCCTCACTATTGTCAGGCGTGTTGTCCAGGGTGTACTGAAGCACAAGAAGTTCAAAGCTACTCCTATGTTTGTGAGGCATACTATTCTTGTCAAGCTTACGTAGGAAGATGACGTGGCATGCCTCCACAAACAAGTTTATGAGTGGCAAGGCCACAAGGTTGTCTTCATGAAGGTTCACAGGATTGAGCTGCTGCCCGACGTCCTCGATGATGTTCATGGCAAGGTCCGTCTTGTGTCCAGCCCAAATTAGATCGAGGCATGAAATACTTGCCCCAGCTAGTGTTTAATAGTAGTTTGGATTCTGTCTAATTATCCGAACCTTGCCTATTATCGAGCCCTCTAGGGCTAGTACTCTGTTTGAATCCGTCTATGGGAACTACTGCTACTTTTCTGTGCCCGTGAATCATCGTAATTGTTGCTGAAATAGATGCGTCCTCACTAGTTTTACCATACAAGCAGTGTGTGTTTTGATGAAATAGAGTACTCGTTTGAGAACTGTGCGCCGACGTATACATAAGTACTTGTAAACACTATTGGTGCTACCCCACTTGTAAGCAGTTGTGCAAAACACGGCACATTGGCTCAGCCCGCTTCAACACTAGGCTATCGACCAGCTAAGAATCAACAATCCGCTGTCTGACATATAAGAAACTATGTATCTTGTTACAATGGTTCATGCAGTTAACTAAGGCCACAATGTAAATTCCAAACGTTCACACGCTAGTCCAACGTTCATGTGGAACACTCACATTAAACTCGGCTTCATAAAAAACTTGAAAAGCATAAGTTAAGCAATTTTATACATCTCAATGATTCATAGAACATAACAAACATATACTAGTTCACAACAAAAGACAAAGTTGTGAGAAGGTTTACAAATCAGGAAAAAACAATGAAGGCTTCTCTGAGCAAAGGGCCTCCCGGCAGGCTTAAATTTCCTAGAGTTCACTTTGGTTTTTTCTTGTTGCCACCATCCAGGGTTAGGTTCTCTCATTCCAGAATAACCAATTATAATTGTGTTCTCGGCTGGAATGTTGAACTGAACTATGTATTGTACTGACCAGCTGAAATTCTTGTGCATTCCACTAAATTTAAGCACCGCTATTTGCAGAAATAAGCAAACCACAATGCCTCTTGTCCGTGCACCTGTCCGAAAAACCACCGTGCAACCGTGCCAGCTAGTCCTCAGTCCATGGATGAACTGGTAGAAAGTGCATTCCGGAATAGGATGCAGTTGTTTTCGCTCGTCCATACACTGCAATCAGGAAGTAAAACGTATGAATCAACTTCTTTTATATTCCGTTGGTCATTCTACCTAGTAACTACCAATGTAGGAATACCTAGAAGACGGGTGGTTAGACGACGGCAACGAGGGATAGCCATCTCATTTTGCATAGTTCTACTAAAACTGAGGTGTGTACTTTTGATTGCGCGGATAGAAACGATACGGAGACAGACATCCTGGAACGATATGGAGACAGGCATCCCTGTTTGCGCAAATATGAAATACGGTTATTTAAACAGTGACAGATATTTGCAGTGGCGTATGATTAACAGAGGCATCTATTGTGTTATAATTGGCACTAGATTGACAGTATGAAAGTGTCCTTAAGTAAGTAGCATCACATCACATCAACACTGCCACTAGATTAACATCCAGAACAATAGCATTAGTATTACTGTCATGAGAGTAGCACATGGTCAGTAAATGTGCAATCAAATTTGTGTAGTTCCACTAGGATGAAGCAATTTTAGCGGTGTGAGATTTAAGTGTAACTGCAAAAACACAATTCATGGGAAATAAAGCAAGACGAAAGCACTTCATAAAATAGTGGTGGAATTGCTTCAATTTATCGACGGCACTAGATCATTACTTATTAGTGACATTAGGTGGCATTGCTTAATGCTTCATGTGATTTTAGATTAACGGTAGTGATATGGGTGTAGGGACAACATGGGCATAAAGTGGTGAGGCAGATGTGGTTGCCGAGAGCGGCAAACACTCAGGCAGCATGTCTGCATTTCTCCCATTTTTTATCTCCTCAGCGGCATTTTCCTATGTGAGCACAGGAAATCTAGACCTACTCATTCTCATTTGCATTGTGCCCCAACACCCGTCACTTTCTTTCCTCTTTCAACCAAGAGATAGGTCCACTTCCCCCCACCCTTCGCCATCCACCATGCTTTCTTCGTCTTTTCAACCAAGAGATCGGTTGGGTAGCCAGTATCTACTACTTTCCCCTGTTTCCTCTTAGAACCAAGTCCTAGATTCATGCTACAGCTTTCCCACTTTCTTCCCTGTTTGAACCAACTCTTAGAGTCAACTGTATGAACTAGCTTTACCTCTAATAATATTAAAAGTCTAGGTGGCTTTGGAACAGCAGACGAAAGTAGAAAAAGATCCACACGAAGCTAAGTGGGGAGCTGGGGCAGTAGAGCAACGCAGGTTTCGAACGAATATATCCCTGAGGGTCATCGGCATGTGGCAAAGACGGCGTCGGGAGGACGCATCTTGGCAACAATACCGCAGGGAGGAAGAAGGGCTCGGAGGCCCTCCGGAGCCGGCGCTCTCTTGGAGAGAATGGCACGGCCGCCGATCGGGACGCGGTGGCAGCCGTTGGTCTCCTCCCTCACCGACGACGACAGCGTGAACGATGCACCTACACCCTTGCCCCGGTCGAGGTTATCCGGCCGGATTTGTGACCAGCCGTGAGCTGAGAGAGAGTGTGGCCACCTATGTCTTGCTTAGATCTGGAGAGCATGAGAGTGTGAACGAGAGGAACCCTAGTAAAGCAAGCGCTAAGCCTCCTTCTTATATATATAGTGGAGTGATTTTGTTTTACCAGCTTCAAAAAAATGCGCTCCTACGTGTACCCGCGAGTGGGTGTGAGAGAACTAGTGCATGCGTGCACCGCTTCTCTTCATGAGAGTACAATATACTATTCCCAAAGAACGTTTGCCACAAGAGTAATAGTATAAGTGTGTGACGTGTGAGCTAAAATAAAATGTGCGCGACGTCTTTTGTTTATTAGAAGTTCTGAGGATAGGGTGTGAAGAGCACATATGTGTGTGACGTCTACCTGCAGATAGACAGTGGGTGCGAGTGGACTCGGGAGGGTGCGTGTGCATGAGAGAGGGGCACGTATCATTGCAATGCGTGTGTCTGTAAATCATTATCTGACAAACGTTCGCCACAAGCCTTTTCCTGATGAACGTCGTAAGAACCGTTAGATCGGCATCCGACAGTGTCAGTTTTGCCATGTCATTTAAGAGAACAACCACTCCTCCTACACACAAATATTCCACGTGAGTGTTAGCAACTGCCGTATGCTCCCTCCATTCCAAAATGCGGTGCATATAGCTTTATTGAAAATTCTAACCTCGCAAACTTTTACCGACTTTTCATGTACCAAATTGCACATGTAGAATAACCTGTATATATCATTTCATTCATCTTTGAGAGGTAACTATAAAGACGGGGGAGGAGTCTACAAAGAAAGACCATCGTATCACCTGCAGCAATTTCAACCATCCTTTGGTGTGGAGGAATATCATAGGAACTCTATATGATATAATCTTTATAGGTTTTTTTCCTTTAGAGCCAATTGGTTCATAGCAATAGATTCATATACTCCACATTTCAAAGGAAATAAACATGATATCATTTCTATAGCTTTAGAGCCACTTGGTTCATATGAATAGATTCCTATACTCCCATAATTTCAAAGGAAAATAAACATTAGCGTATATTCAATAGAAAAGTTCTTATGATATGAACCAAATTACATCTCTTTTCTAATACCTCCTCATAGGAATTGAGATACATGGCATCTCTAGATTCAATAGAAAAGTTCCTATGATGTCAACCAAATGACATATCTTTTCCAATCCCTACTCATAGGAATTGAGATACTCCATGTCATCTCTTTCCGTACAACTTCCATGTATACATCTTCTATTCCTAAATAGCTACTACAACCCACTAGTAGCTTTTTTCCAAGACATGCAACTATGGCACATGAACTATATAGTGTGCGAATAACTTGAAAGATGGTCGCTGGACGAAGCTAATCCGACAGTGCAGAGATTGCAAATCCAAGCACTACTGGCCGTTGGATATCATCAACATCCCACCAGATCTGCCACATGTACAATTTAGAAGACTCCATGGTTGAACATAAGCATAATGCACAAACCTCAAAATACAAGTGCTACCTCTTGAGCTTGCGTTGGATTTCCCCGAAGAGGAAGGGATGATGCAGTAGAGTAGCGTAAGTATTTCCCTCAGTTTTTGAGAACCAAGGTATCAATCCAGTAGGAGGCCACGCTCAAGTCCCACGTACCTGCACAAAACGATAGCTACTCGCAACCAACGCGATTAGGGGTTGTCAATCCCTTCACAGTCACTTACGAGAGTGAGATCTGATAGATATAATATTTTTGGTATTTTTGGTATAAAGATGCAAAGTGAAAAGTAAAAGGCAAAGTAAAAAAGCAAAGCAAGATTAAAGTGATGGAGATTGATATGATGAGAATAGACCCGGGGGCCATAGGTTTCACTAGTGGCTTCTCTCAAGAGCATAAGTATTCTACGGTGGGTGAACAAATTACTGTTGAGCAATTGACAGAATTGAGCATAGTTATGAGAATATCTAGGCATGATCATGTATATAGGCATCATGTCCGTGACAAGTAGACCGAAACAATTCTGCATCTACTACTATTACTCCACCCATCGGCCGCTATCCAGCATGCATCAAGAGTATTAAGTTAAAAACAGAGTAACACCTTAAGCAAGATGACATGATGTAGAGAGATAAATTCATGCAATATGAAATAAACCCCATCTTGTTATCCTCGATGGCAACGATGCAATACGTGCCTTGCTGCCCCTTCTGTCACTGGGAAAGGACACCGCAAGATCGAACCCATAGCTAAGCACTTCTCCCATCGCAAGAACTACCAATCTAGTTGGTCAAACCAAACGAATAATTCGAACAGACTTGCAAAGATAACCAATCATACATAAAAGAGTTCAGATAAGATTCAAATATTATTCATAGATAGACTTGATCATAAACCCACAATTCATCGGTCTCAACAAACACACCGCACAAAGTAGATTACATCGAATAGATCTCCACAAGAGAGGGGGAGAACTTTGTATTGAGATCCAAAAAGAGAGAAGAAGCCATCTAGCTACTAACTATGGACCTAAAGGTCTAAGGTAAACTACTCACACTTCATCATAGAGGCTATGATGATGTAGAAGCCCTCCGTGATGACGGCCCTCTTCGGCGGAGCTCCGGAACAGGCCCCAAGATGGGATCTCGAGGATACAGAAAGTTGCGGCGGTGGAATTAGGTTTTTTTGCTCCTGTTCTGTTCGTTTGGGGGTACATAGGTATATATAGGAGGAAGGAGTACGTCGGTGGAGCTCCGAGGGGCCCACGAGGCAGGGGGCGCGCCCTAGGGGGGCGCCCCCACCCTCATGACCGCCTCTCGGATGCCTTGGCGTAGGGTCCAAGTCTCCTGGATCACGTTCGGTGAGAAAATCACGTTCCCGAAGGTTTCATTCCGTTTGGACTCCGTTTGTTATTTCGTTTCTTCGAAACAATGAAATAGGCAAAAGACAACAATTCTGGGCTGGGCCTACAGTTAATAGGTTAGTCCCAAAATAATATAAAAGTGGAAAATAAAGCCCAATATAGTCCAAAACAGTAGATAATATAGCATGGAGCAATCAAAAATTATAGATACGTTGGAGACGTATCAGGCATCCCCAAGCTTAATTCCTGCTCGTCCTCGAGTAGGTAAATGATAAAAAGAGAATTTTTGATGCGGAGTGCTACTTGGCATAATTTCAATGCAAATCTTCTTAATTGTGATATGAATACTCAGATTCGAAATATTCAAGACAAAAGTTTATATTGACATAAAAATAATAATACTTCAAGCACACTAACAAAGCAATTATGTCTTCTCAAAATATCATGGCCAAAGAAAGTTATCCCTACAAAATCATATAGTCTGGCTATGCTCTATCTTCACCACACAAAGTATTTAAATCATGCACAATCCCGATGACAAGCCAAGCAATTGTTTCATACTCTAACATTTTCAAAACTTTTTCAATCTTCACCCAATACATGAGCGTGAGCCATGGATATAGTACTATAGGTGGAATAGAATGGTGGTTGTGGAGAAGTCAAAAAGGAGAAGATAGTCTCACATCAACTAGGCGTATCAACGGGCTATGGAGATGCCCATCAATAGATATCAATGTGAGTGAGTAGGGATTTCCATGCAACAGATGCACTAGAGCTATAAGTATATGAAAGCTCAAAAATAAACTAGTGGGTGTGCATCCAACTTGCTTGCTCATGAAGACCTAGGGAAATTTGAGGAAGCCCATCATTGGAATATACAAGCCAAGTTCTATAATGAAAGATTCCCACTAGTATATGAAAGTGATAACATAAGAGACTCTCTATTCTGAAGATCATGGTGCTACTTTGAAGCACAAGTGTGGTAAAAGGATAGTAACATTGTCCCTTCTCTCTTTTTCTCTCACATTTTTTTGTTTGGGCCTTTTCTCTTTTTTATGGCCTCTTTTTATTTGGGCTTCTTTGGCCTATTTTATTTATTTTTCGTCCGGAGTATCATCCCAACTTGTGGGGGAATCATAGTCTCCAGCATCCTTTACTCACTGGGACAATGCTCTAATAATGATGATCATCACACTTTTATTTTTCTTACAACTCAACAATTACAACTTGATACTTAGAACAAAATATGACTCTATATGAATGCCTCCAGTGGTGTACCGGGATATGCAATATGACAATGATGGAGTGTGTCATGATAAACGAAACGATGGAAAGTTGCATGGCAATATATCTCGGAATGGCTATGGAAATGCCATAATAGGTAGGTATGGTGGCTGATTTGAGGAAGGTATATGGTGGGTGTATGATACCGGCGAAAGGTGCGGGGTATTAGAGAGGCTAGCAAAGGAGGAAGGGTGAGAGTGCGTATAATCTATGGATTCAACATTAGTCATAAAGAACTCGTATACTTATTGCAAAAATCTAGAAGTTATCAAAGCAAAGTATTACGTGCATGCTCCTAGGGGGATAGATTGGTAGGAAAAGACCATCGCTCGTCCCCGACCGCCACTCATAAGGAAGACAATCAATAAATAAATCATGCTCCGACTTCATCACATAACGGATCACCATACGTGCATGCTACGGGAATCACAAACTTTAACACAAGTATTCTTTAAATTCACAACTACTCAACTAGCATGACTTTAATATTATCACCTCCATATCTCAAAACAATTATCATGTTTCAATCTTTTCTTAGTATTCAACACACTCAAAAGAAAGTTTCACAAATCTTGAATACCAAGCATATTATTATCAAGCAAATTACCATGCTATTAAGACTCTCAAAATAATTTAAGTGAAGCATGAGAGATCAATAGTTTCTTTAAAACAGATCCACCACTGTGCTCTAAAAGATCTAAGTGAAGCACATCGAGCAAAATTATAACGCTCAAAAGAAATAAGTGAAGCACATAGAGCAAAACTACATAGCTCAAAAATATATAAGTGAAGCACATAGAGCAAAACTACTTAGCTCAAAAAGATATGAGTGAAGCACATAGAGCAAAATTATAATGCTCAAAAGATATAAGTGAAGCACATAGAGTATTCTATCAAATTTTAATTCATGTATGGCTCTCTCAAAAGGTGTGTACAACAAGGATAATTGTGGCATACTAAAACACAAAGACACAATAATACAAGACGCTCCAAGTAAAACACATATCATGTTGGTGAATAAAAATATAGCTCCAAGTAAATTACCGATGGAAGTGGACGAAACAGGGGATGCCTTCCGGGGCATCCCCAAGCTTTGACTTTTTGGTGTCCTTGGATTATCTTGGGGGTGCCATGGGCATCCCCAAGCTTAGGCTCTTGCCAGTCCTTGTTCCATAATCCATCAAAATAATTGACCCAAAACTTGAAAACTTCACAACACAAAACTTAAAGTAGAAAACTCGTGAGCTCCGTTAGCGAAAGAAAACAAAAGACCACTTCTCTATGGATTATAAACTATTTTACTAGCCATAGATTCATCAAAATAAGCAAACAACACACGAAAAACAGAATCTGTCAAAAACAGAATAGTCTGTAGTAATCTATAGCTAGCGCAAGATATGGAACCCCAAAAATTCTAAACTAAATTACTGGACGTGAGGAATTTATCTATTAATAATCTTCAAAAAGAATTAACTAAATATCACTCTTGAAATAAAAATGACAGATGTTCTTGTGAGCGCTAAAGTTCCTGTTTTTTACAGCAAGTTCAACAAGAATTTCCCCAAGTCTTCCCAACGGTTCTACTTGTAACAAACACTAATTAAACACAAATGTAACATCCCAAATTTTAAATTTGGAATGTTATACATTAGATCATAATTGCATATCATATTTTATTTTGCTCTTGGTTTGATCCTAGAAATTTCTACGCAACTCAAGGACCCACACAGAGAGTTGGGAAATTCTTTACCAAATTAAACTTCGCAACAAATAGGTTGTCTAGATATGCAACTAAGTGAGCAACCTATATGATGCAATAACAACTAGCACACAAGCAAGCAAGAGATGTAACAATAAGTAAGCTTGCAAAAGTAAAGGCACGAAATAACCAAGAGTGGAGACGGTGAAGACGAGGATGTGTTACCGGAGTTCCTTCCTTTTAAAGGGAAGTACGTCTCCGTTAGAGCGGTGTAGAGGCACAATGCTCCCCAAGAAGCCACTAGGGCCACCGTATTCTCCTCACGCCCTCACACGATGCGAGATGCCGTGATTCCACTATTGGTGCCCTTGAAGGCGGCGACCGAACCTTTACAAGCAAGGTTGGGGCAATCTCCACAACAATTGGAGGCTCCCAACAACAACACCACCATGAAGCTTCACCACAATGGAGTATGGCTTCGAGGTGACCTCAACCGTCTAGGGTGCTCAACACCCAAGAGTAACAAGATCCGCAAGGGATAAGTGGGGGAATCAAATATCCTTTGGTGGAAGTGTAGATCGGGCCCTTGTCACCCAATCCCGAGCAAATCAACAAGTTTGATTGGCTAGGGAGAGAGATCGAGCGAAAATGGAGCTTGGAGCAACAATGGAGCTTAGAGGTGGAAGAGGTAGTCAACTAGAGGTAGAAGACATCCCTTATATAGTCGGGGAAAAGATCCAACCGTTATCCACTAGTTCTGCCCGCGACTCACGGTACTACCTCTCCAGGGGAGCGGTATTACCGCGACAACAAGCGGTACTACCGTGTGAGACCACGGTACTACCGTGGAAGCTCCACAGGTCGGACCAAGCCTGAGCTAGGAGCGGTACTACTGCTGGCGCGGTACTACCGCTCCCCCTGCGGTACTACCGCAAGGCAGGAGGGTCACGGCCTGGGAAGGGCGCGGACGAAATAAATTTCATCCGTGCCTACTTCTGCAGAAACTAGGGTGGTACAAAAACCCGACGCGGTACTACCGCCCACAAGGCGCAGTACTACCGTGGTAGGCACGAATGTAAAAAATTACATCCGCGCCTACTACCGCGACGCAGCGGTACTAGGCGGAAGGGCCACGGTACTACAACTCCATGGGAGCGGTACTACCGTGGGCCCCGCGGTACTACCGCGCGGGGCGAGCGGTACTACCGTGGGTGCCGCGGATGTAAAAAATTACATCCGCCCCTACTACCACACCGGAGCGGCACTAGGCCAGAGTGCGGCGGTACTACCGCGCCAACGGAGCGGTACTACCGTGAGGGGCACGGATGTAAAAAATTACATCCGCCCCTACTACCGCGCTGGAGCGGCACTAGGCCAAGGTACCGCGGTACTACCACGCCCGAGGGGCGGTACTACCGTGGCCTGCCGCGGTACTACCGCATGTACAGCAGTAGTCGACAGTTTTTCGCACAACCATGATAACGAAGGGTAGCTCCAAGGTGCAAGGGAAGGAGGGGCAAGTGTACGTGTGATCCCACCCTACCTTTCCGACGCGGACCCCCTCTTAATAGTACGGCTCTCCTACGACTCAACTCCACCAAAGAGAAACGTAGAACAACGCCGGCTTCACTAGCTCCGAGAGGCACCGAATCGTCTTGTGCCTGATGAAGAAGTATCTGTGGGTCACAAGGCACACGATTAGTCCGCACGAGTATTGCCATCAATCACCAAAACACTTAAGGATAAATGTGCCCTTACACCGTGTCCGACCGAGACTCCGGCCCGCCAAGGCTTTATAAGCCGGGGGGAGCCAGCCCGAGGCCCAGCCGCCGCCCCCGAACTCTAGCCGCCCTGAGCGCCCCGCCCGCGCCGCCGCTAGCCGCCGCCGCCGCCGAGATCGCCTCGAAATCCGTGCCATTTTTTATTTATTTTTTCGGAAAACCGTTCGGTTTTTCCGTCGGTTTTTCGTCGGTTTTTTTAGTTTCGGTTTTTTATAAATAGATCGGTTCTTCCGATTTATTTAATTAGCGAGCGTTCGTCCATTCGTTTTTCTAGCGAACGTTCGTCGTTTTTCATTTTCTCGGATTAAATCCACGATTTTTCTGATCGCGATTTCTGATCCGATTTTCGTTTTAGTATAATTTTTCGCACGTTTATCGGAATCAGGCGATTCAAGCGCCTGGAGTTTCGTCTCGAAACCCTCTACCCGTTTAACCAACTTAAACAAGTTTTTGCTACTGTAAAATTTGACTTAGATCCAGATTAGTAGAACGAAGTTGTTTTCCATTGCCGTTTGACTTTCGTTGCCTCGTACGATTTGATTCTTTTTGCAAACCGGAGTTCTTAAATTGAACCTTCTGGTTAGATCTCTTATTCGAGTTTTACCCGTGCATTAGATGCGTACTTATTGTGTGCTTGTTTGTTTGCGATAGAGTACCCGGAGTGCGCCGCTTGTTACTTCCAATCGCTAGGTTTCCCGGATCATCAGCAAGGCAAGTAACACTTTGATCATACCTTTTCTACTACCCAGTTTTACTGCATTAGATCAATCCTCAAACATTGCATGATTAGGATCTAATTAAATTGTGGGTTTGGGAAGTAGTTGAGGTAGTACCTATTACCTGTTTATTATCAAACCTTTGGGAAGTTACTTCTACGTTTGCTTACTATGCCATCCTATGCTAGTAGACGTGGATTGGGTGAGTGATATCCATGACAGATGTGAGTTCGTTAATTAATGGTTCATCTAAGGTGGCAACTTAAACACACATCTGGGTGGATTGACGCACCTGGGTAATCCAGGATTTGCCTGTTTTCTTTTGGACCGCCACCCAGGCTCAAAGGGATCATGAGATTGTTCATACTAGAAACTTCTGTGTGCAGCCACAAGCTATTATGGGCTCTAGCATAGTTGACTAAGTCGTGCGAACTCTTACAGTGGTAGACTAGCAGATGTAGGGGATGTAGGTGGTACGGTCTACCCGATCGTAAGGTGCTAGCGCTTCTGAAAGACTATGTCTCGTTCATCCGTTTCTCAAACACCATGTAGTGCGAGAAACCAAACGGAGGCGATCGAGTCTTGTGGGGAAAAGTGCGCAAACCTCTGCAGGGTGTATAAACTAATCATGGTTAGCCGTGTCCCTGGTTATGGACGTTTTGAGTATCTAGTACGTGGATTATCATGTGAATCTCAACATGTTACTCTGGATTAATTTTGTTGGGTTTTGATAATGATGTTGATTAATTGGGATTGAGGATGCTGTCAACCATTCTCAATGTTTAACAACTACCATGATAGTTAAATAAATTTATTCCTTCGAAGTAGGGAAAAATTGGCTTTACGCAAAACTGTAACCATAGAGCTTTCCACCAGCCAAATAGGCATATAGTATAGCTGTTTCATTCCATTACTCTCTATGTGTTACCTTGCCAGCATATTCCATGTGCTGACCCATTTCGGGCTGCAACGTTAATGTTGCAGACTTTTCAGACGACTCTCCTTGGACTCCACTTTAGCCCTGTACTGTCCCTTGGCTTGCATGCAGAAAAGTGACTTCATCTTATCCGTCAACCTCTTGGCCCAAGATGGCCTAGAGTCACTCTGAGTAGGCCTAGCAGAACGGCCCCCAGCAACATCCTCAGCTCCAGCAGCATCCTCATCAACAGCAGCAGCCCTAGCAGCAGACGCCTCAGCACGAGTAGCAGTGTTGGCCCAGTTGGGTTTGACCCTCAGACAAATGGGCTCATGGCGAATCCAGTCTGGAGCCAGGAACTCCTCCGTGGGGTACATCTTCTCCCAAGTCTTCGAAATCAGCAGAAACAAGTAGGGTCCATAAATAGGCACCTTGCGGTTGAACACAGCAAACCGAAGCTCGCACCACATGATGTGAGAGACATCAAGTGGCTGAGTCTGAGATGAGCGAGCCTCCTCGCACAGAAGCATCATGTCCACCATGTAGGCATGAACCTTGTCTTTATCACCGATGCGTGGGAACAGAGAGTTGCGGAAGATGCGGTACATGATATCCAGAAACGGGTTGAGAACCGAGACTATCTTGCCAGTGGCGAGCTTCTTCTCAACCATGAACGGAGTGAGCTTGTCCTTGTCAGCAGAGTCAGTATTGCCGTGAGGGCGAACACCAACAGGAGTGTCAAGTCCATCATCAGCAACTTGAAGTAACTCCATGAACTCCTTCCAGGTAGCAGACAGCTGGCGGCCATTGGTCATCCACGTCATCCTCCTCTCATCATTGGTGTGGAAGTACACTGAGGCAAAGAACTGACAAATGATCTCAGGGTCATAGTCCATGTGGAACGAGATCACATGCTCAATGCCAAACTGCTCCACCAAGTCCAGAGCCTCCCCAAAGTAGTCACGAAACTTGTCCTTCCTCATGTGGTGCATCTCAATCCACTTCACCTCTACATAGGTATTCTGCTTGTTCTTGATGACATCCAAGTAGATCTGGGTTTGAGTCTTGTTCCAGAACAGTTCACATCCTCTGATAGTGGAGCGTGGGGTTGCATATGGGTGAAGCTGCCTGATACGGACATACTCTCGATCGCCTATCTCATCCATGCCCCTGGCGGGCTCCTTGTGCTTGCTGGCGGTGGACTTGACATTGCGCTTCGACGCAGATGATCCCTCGGGAACTTCGCCTGGGTTGCGCAGACGCTTGGAACCAGTGTCACGGACGGGATTGGCCCGGCGGGAGCCACCACCTAAAACACACACGCAAAGCACCAAAACAAGTCGAAAAGGATCAATGCAAAGGCTAAAAAGACTGCACATGAAACCCATAGAAGATAAACGAGAAAGTTAGCATGCGATAGAGGTGACCCACGGTAGAACTGCCATGGGGTGTGATACTAAGGTCTTACTAGAGCTCCAGACACGGTAGTACCGTGAGGGGTCACGGTAGTACCGTGGCTGGGGCAGTAGTACGACGTTAGTACCGCACGGCGCGCGGTAGTACCGCGCCATAGAAGCGGTAGTACCGTGGGAGCGGTAGTACCGCGCCGTACGAGCGGTAGTACCGCGTCGCGTCGGATCAAGCAGGATTTGAATCTGAAAAGACCCGCGAAGCCATGGCGGTGCTACGGTGACCAGATCTAGAGCAAGACAACAATACAAGTATAAATCCTATGCAATACTACACTCCTTCATCCTACTCTTGCAGAGATCTAGCCGAGAAATCTCAAGAACATGCAAGCCTCCCCCAAAACCTAGAAAAACCAAATACAATCATCATGGAGAAGGATTTGGGGAAAAACCTTGGTCCATAGCAAGAGCACGTGGTGGGGAACGATCCCACCGGACGGAATCATGGGAGGGCAGCCGGTGGAGGAGATCCGGCGACGAACGCCGGCTCCGTTCGTGAGCACGAGAGAGGAACAGGCTATGAGGAGAGAAAGGGACGAATGGGTATGGGGGAGTTAGAACTCCCCCTCCCCGACCTTATCCCCGCGAGCCCGAACCGGCGCGGTAGTACCGCGGGTCATCGCGGTAGTACCGCTCCATCAGGCGTGAGCTCATGCCGCTTGGGTGCGTAGTACCGTGCTCCCATCAGCGGTAGTACCGTGATTGGCCGCGGTAGTACCGTGGCCGACCGCGGTAGTACCGTGAGCTCATGCCACCAAGGGTTTCGAACAAGAGAGAAAAACACGCCTTTGCATCGAAAAACAGACACAACCCAAAGCAGCACAAAAGCAAAGGAACAACAGTAAAACCCTAAGTAACAAGGTCTCTCGAGGAGAGAGAGGGCGGTGGCCGAAGCCACCTATGTTTGAGTTGGATGGTATGGCACCGCGAAGAATTATCCTTGGGCCCATGACCAAAACTCGTCTTTGAAGCACAAGTACCATCAAAAATGGCTAATGTGAAAGAGGTGATCTATTTATGCATAATGGGGGGAGGGAGAGTTCATTGAGAGAACAACACTCCCCCTATGTCCATGCCTACATCTAAACTAGACAACAAGTTGAGTGTGGTGGGGGGTGCACGGGTTCAAGTCACATTGCTCAAATCAATGATATTTAGCTCATGCCTTAACTCGCGAAATCTTGCTTCATCCAATGGCTTCGTGAAAATATCTGCAAGGTTATCATGAGTGTTGACATACTTGAGCTCGATCTCCCCTCGCCGAATGTGATCCCGAATGAAGTGATACCGAATCTCAATGTGCTTCGTCTTGAAGTGTTGCACCGGGTTGAGGGAAATCTTGATGGCACTTTCATTATCACACCAAAGAGGCACTTTGTCACAAGTGACACCGTACTCCTTTAAAGTTTGCCTCATCCATAGGAGTTGAGCACAACAACTACCGGCCGCCACATACTCCGCTTCGGTGGACGAGAGAGACACACAACTTTGTTTCTTGGAAGACCAACTTACCAAAGAGCAGCCAAGAAATTGACACCCTCCGGAAGTGGACTTCCTATCCACTTTGTCTCCCGCCCAATCGGAATCCGTGAAACCTTCAAGCTTGAAGTTTGCTCCTCTTGGGTACCATAAGCCAAAGTTTGGGGTATGAGCCAAATATCGAAAGATTCGTTTGACCGCCACAAAGTGACTTTCCTTTGGTGCGGCTTGAAAACGTGCACACATCCCCACACTCAACATGATATCCGGTCTAGATGCACAAAGGTAAAGCAAGGATCCAATCATGGAGCGATATACCTTTTGATCCACCGCTTTACCATTGGGATCGATGTCAAGTTGGCACTTGGTAGGCATTGGTGTAGTAGCCGGCTTGACATCACTTAGCTTGAATCTTTTAAGCATGTCTTGAGTATATTTGGCTTGGTTGATGAAGGTTCCTTCTCTTCTTTGCTTGATGTCGAAACCAAGGAAGAACTTCAACTCTCCCATCGAAGACATCTTAAACTTGGAGGTCATGAGAGCGGCAAATTCTTCATTGAAAGCTTTGTTAGGGGAACCAAAGATAATATCATCAACATATAGTTGGCATACAAACAACTCCCCGTTGACCTTCTTAGTAAAAAGAGTGGGGTCGATTAGCCCTACTTCAAAACCACGATCTTGTAGCAACTCGGTAAGGTGGTCATACCACGCACGTGGGGCTTGTTTAAGGCCATAGAGTGCCTTATCGAGTTGATACACGTGATCCGGAAAGTAGGGATCCTCGAACCCGGGGGGTTGCTTGACATAGACCAATTCATTAATGGGACCATTAAGAAAAGCACTTTTCACATCCATTTGTTGCAACTTAAAGTTGTGATGGGAAGCATAAGCAATCAACAAACGAATGGATTCAAGACGAGCAACAGGAGCGAAGGTTTCACCGTAGTCGATACCCTCGACTTGGGAGTAGCCTTGTGCTACCAATCTTGCCTTGTTGCAAATGATGTTCCCATGGGCATCTTGCTTGTTCTTGAAGATCCACTTGGTCCCAATGACATTGTGGTTCCCGGATGGTCTTGGCACCAATCTCCACACCTTGTTGTACTCGAAGTTGTTGAGTTCTTCATGCATGGCATTGAGCCAATCCGGGTCTTCGAGCGCCTCATAGACCTTTTGGGGTTCAACACAAGAGACAAACGCGTGATGTTCACAATAGTTTGCCAATTGTCTACGAGTGCTTACCCCTTTACGAAGACTTCCGACCACATTTTCCATGAGATGGCCTTGGTTGGTGAGCTTGGAAGCAATCTTCGCGGCACGACGCTCTAATTCCTCCTCGGGTGTGGACGGAGGAGGGTTGACTTGATGATCTTGAGCGCCGTCTTGAGTTTGTTCTTGATCTTGAGGTTGATCTTGATCTTGAACTAGCTCGAGGGGGAGAACTTGACCTTGGGCATCATTTAGTGGTTCATCACGGTCTTGAGGTAGATCTTGCCCTTGGTCTTGTTCATGAGGTTGAGGGCCTTCACATTGTTCTTCGGAAGCATGTGGGTCTTGATGAGGTGATGGCTCTACTTGAGTAGAGCATTGTCCTTCTCCTTCGGCCACAAGGGGTTCCTCAATGGGTAGGATGTGACCAATACCCATTCTTCTTATGGCTTGGGGAGGAATTTCATCACCTATATCACAAGTACCACTTTGCTCGACTTGGGAGCCGTTATTTTCGTCAAACTCCACGTTACACGTCTCCTCAATGAGTCCGGTGGACTTGTTGAGGACACGGTAAGCATGAGAGTTTGTAGCATAACCAACAAATATGCCCTCATGAGCTCTAGCTTCAAATTTAGACAACCGAACACCTTTCTTGAGAATGAAACACTTACAACCGAACACTCGAAAGTACTTGAGGTTGGGCTTGTTGCCGGTGAGGATCTCATAAGGAGTCTTGTTCAAGCCTTTGCGAAGATAGAGCCGATTGGATGCATGACATGCTGTGTTGATGGCTTCGGCCCAAAAGTTGTATGGAGACTTGAACTCCGCCATCATGGTCCTTGCCGCATCCATCAACGTCCGGTTCTTCCTCTCCGCAACACCATTTTGTTGAGGGGTATAAGGTGCCGCATATTGATGCTTGATCCCCTCGTCACTAAGAAACTCATCCAAGGTGTAGTTCTTGAACTCGGTGCCGTTGTCGCTTCTTATTGTCAAGATCTTTGCATCATGTTGATGTTGAGCTTCATTTGCAAAGTTGATGACGGTTTGTTGGGTCTCACTCTTCCTCTTGAAGAAGTATACCCAAGTATATCTTGAGTAATCATCCACAATCACCAAGCAATACTTTCTTCCTCCAAGACTATCAAAAGATGGAGGCCCAAAGAGATCCATGTGAAGGAGCTCCAAGGGTCTCTTCGAGTAGATGATGGTTGAGGGAGGGTGTGCCTTTTCATGAAGCTTTCCTTCGATACAAGCACTGCACGCACGATCTTTGGCAAAACTCACATTTGTTAGTCCACGAACATGGTCCCCCTTGAGGAGACTTTGCAAAGATCTCATATTGACGTGGGCCAAACGGCGATGCCAAAGCCATCCCACGTCAACTTTAGCCATTAGGCATGTCGCGGTCTTAGTGGGTTGCTCCGAAAAGTTAACCACATAGAGACCGTTCTCGACATGCCCAACAAAGGCTACTTTAAGAGTCTTGCTCCACAAGAGGGCCACGGTATCAATATCAAAGAATGTGGCAAAACCCATGAGTGCAAGTTGACGAACGGAAAGTAAATTGAATGCAAGGGACTCAACAAGCATGACTTTCTCGATCGTTAGATCATGAGAAATGACAACCTTGCCGAGGCCCAATACCTTAGAATGTGATGCATCACCCCACTCGACATTGGTGGGCATAGATGGAGTCTCTTGCACATCCACCACCAAGTCCTTGCTCCCGGTCATATGATTTGTTGCTCCACTATCGAGCAACCATGATCCCCCACCGGAAGCAAACACCTACACGAGATCAATGCTTGGTTTTAGGTACCCATTTAGTAATGGGTCCTTTGATGTTAGTAACAAGGGCCTTGGGAACCCAAATAGACCATTCAATGTACTCATAAGGAGAACCAACAAATTTAGCATAAACATGTCCATCACTAGCACGGCACAACACATATGAAGGGTTAAAGTCGCCGGCTTTGTTTGAGGAAACGTTCTTGCCCTTTTGAACATCAACTTCCTTCACTTTCTCCTTCTTCTTCTTGGAAGCTCCGTCTCCCTCTTTCACAAAAGTTTGTTTGAGGGGAGGAGGACGGTTGGCCTTGTTGATCTTCTTCTTCTTGCTCTTGGACTTGGGTGCAAACCCAATTCCTTCTTTGCCCACAACTTCCTTTTGATTGCTCAAAAGGTCGTTGAGGTTTTTCTCACCTTGAATGCAAGTCACAAGGCCCTTCTCAAGTTGATCCTTCAACTTAGCATTTTCCTCCATAAGATGCACATGCTCACAACAAGGGTTAGTAGCACATGCATTATCAATTAATACCATATGAGGAAAGGTGGCTTTTTCCTTGATTAGCTTAACTTGGATTTGAGCATGAGACTCTTTGAGGGTAGCATGAGTACCCTTTAAGACCTTGTGGGCCTTGTCAAGTATCTCAAACTCCTCTTTGAGTCTAGCATGATCAACCCCAAGTTTAGCCTTCTCGGAGGTTAGCACACGAGACATGACAAGAGCATGATCAAGATCTTTCTTTAACTTAGCATGGGCATCATTGTGTGACTCCTCAAGAGTCAAATGATGCACACGCTCTTCCTCAAGAGCATTTGAGAGATCCGATATCTCATCGGCATAGTCACGACTATGACCTTCCATCTTGGAGATGGTTTCTTCGTGAGCCTCGATCATGTCATTGGCCTCACCAAGTTGTTCCAAGAGAGCAACAAAGTGCTTCTTGGACTTTCCCTTTAGCTTACTCATGAAGGACTCTAATTCATTCACTTCCTCATTAGACTCAACATGTCCATCAATGCAATCCTCCATGGAGGGATTAGAAATGATGGTGGTTGTGATGTTGGGGGTTACCTTGTTTGAAGCCTTCGCCATGAGGCATCTAGCGGTGATGTTTTCGTTGGGTGATTCGAAGAGAGACACCCGAGGAGTAGCAATGGCAATGGATGCCATGGCCGTTGCTTCTTCATTCTCATCATCATCATCATCCTCTTGGTATTCTTCTTGAACCAACAACCCACGAGTGGGAGTCTTCTTGGTGAAGTTGTTCTTGTTGGGGATGGACTTGGCTTTGTCTTTTCGAATGAACTTGCCACCATTGTCTTCCCTCTTCTCGTAAGGACAATCCGCAACGAAATGGCTCACATTGCCACAGTTGAAGCAAGTTCTAACTCGTTGCTTGCCCTTGACGCCACTTGAGTTATTCTTGTTGAAGTTGGGTCTTGAGCTCTTCTTGCTCCAAAATTGTCTTGAAGCAAGGGCCATGTGTTCATGGTAGTCGAACTTGGTGTATTCGGGGTTGCTTTCCTCATCTTCCACTTCTTCCTCTTCTTCGACAATGACCTTGGCCTTCAAGGCAAGGTTAGGCTTCTTAGCTCTTTGAGAACGGAGCACCGCATTTTCGGCGGTCTTGTCCAAGATGTTCATTGCAACGAACTCATCCAACACTTCACTTGAGGTCATGGTGTGAAAGTCCGGTCGTTGACGAATGACGGAGGACATGGCTTTGTTGTAGGGCATCATGGCCTTGAGGAACTTTCGCTTGATCCAATTGTCATCCGTATCCTTGCTTCCATGATCTCGAAGTGCCACCGCGAGTTTGGTTACTCTTCGAAAGAGCTCACGAGGTTCTTCATCTTCTTTCATTGCAAACTCGTCGGCTTCATCTTGCACCACTTCATAGTTGGACCGTTGAATGCTAGCACTTCCACGATAGAGGCCCTCAACACATTTCCATGCTTCTTTAGCCACGACGTGGGGTCGAAGGTGAGGGAGATCTTCGGGAAGAATTGCATCTTGAATGATGAAGAGAGCACTCTCATTGAATTGATTGTCCACGGCTTCTCGAGGGGTGAAGTTGCTTGGGTCATGAGGATAAAAACCTTCTTCAATGACTCTCCAAAGGTTAGTGTTCACATGTTTCAAATGACGCTTAAAGCGATAGACCCAATTATCAAAATCTACACCTTTTTCATACTTAGGAGGTGGACCAGCATGATTCAAATGAGTGGAGGGGATAGGCCCTCCATAGACCGGGGGTTCCACATGGGCAAAGATGCCGGTGCCATTTCTACCACTAGTAGAAGGACTCTTTTCATTGTTAGCTTCCCCCTTATCGGAGAAAGCATCCGTCACCTTGTTAGTGGGATCACCCACTTTCATAGGTGCGGTAGATAGTTTAAGTCCCTCTAAGAAATCATTAAACATGCTTTTAACCTCGGCCGTCATGGAGGTTTTCAATGTGTCCAAAGCCACATTGAACTCCTCACGAGAGACCGAGGTTCCCCCTTCGGCCGAAGATGAGATAGGATTCACACCGGAGTGTTCCTCCACACCATCGTGGGTGTCAACCATACTCTTCGGACGGTGAAGTCCTTAATAAAGAGACGAGGCTCTGATACCAATTGAAAGGAACGATATGGTTGACTAGAGGGGGGGGTGAATAGGCAACTAACAATTTTTAAGCTTTTCTTTACCAAATTAAACTTCGCAACAAATAGGTTGTCTAGATATGCAACTAAGTGAGCAACCTATATGATGCAATAACAACTAGCACACAAGCAAGCAAGAGATGTAACAATAAGTAAGCTTGCAAAAGTAAAGGCACGAAATAACCAAGAGTGGAGACGGTGAAGACGAGGATGTGTTACCGGAGTTCCTTCCTTTTAAAGGGAAGTACGTCTCCGTTAGAGCGGTGTAGAGGCACAATGCTCCCCAAGAAGCCACTAGGGCCACCGTATTCTCCTCACGCCCTCACACGATGCGAGATGCCGTGATTCCACTATTGGTGCCCTTGAAGGCGGCGACCGAACCTTTACAAGCAAGGTTGGGGCAATCTCCACAACAATTGGAGGCTCCCAACAACAACACCACCATGAAGCTTCACCACAATGGAGTATGGCTTCGAGGTGACCTCAACCGTCTAGGGTGCTCAACACCCAAGAGTAACAAGATCCGCAAGGGATAAGTGGGGGAATCAAATATCCTTTGGTGGAAGTGTAGATCGGGCCCTTGTCACCCAATCCCGAGCAAATCAACAAGTTTGATTGGCTAGGGAGAGAGATCGAGCGAAAATGGAGCTTGGAGCAACAATGGAGCTTAGAGGTGGAAGAGGTAGTCAACTAGAGGTAGAAGACATCCCTTATATAGTCGGGGAAAAGATCCAACCGTTATCCACTAGTTCTGCCCGCAACTCACGGTACTACCGCTCCAGGGGAGCGGTATTACCGCGACAACAAGCGGTACTACCGTGTGAGACCACGGTACTACCGTGGCAGCTCCACAGGCCGGACCAAGCCTGAGCTAGGAGCGGTACTACTGCTGGCGCGGTACTACCGCTCCCCTTGCGGTACTACCGCAAGGCAGGAGGGTCACGGCCTGGGAAGGGCGCGGACGAAATAAATTTCATCCGTGCCTACTTCCGCAGAAACTAGGGTGGTACAAAAACCCGACGCGGTACTACCGCCCACAAGGCGCAGTACTACCGTGGTAGGCACGGATGTAAAAAATTACATCCGCGCCTACTACCGCGACGCAGCGGTACTAGGCGGAAGGGCCACGGTACTACAACTCCAAGGGAGCGGTACTACCGTGGGCCCCGCGGTACTACCGCGCGGGGCGAGCGGTACTACCGTGGGTGCCGCGGATGTAAAAAATTACATCCGCCCCTACTACCACACCGGAGCGGCACTAGGCCAGAGTGCGGCGGTACTACCGCGCCAACGGAGCGGTACTACCGTGAGGGGCACGGATGTAAAAAATTACATCCGCCCCTACTACCGCGCTGGAGCGGCACTAGGCCAAGGTACCGCGGTACTACCGCGCCCGAGGGGCGGTACTACCGTGGCCTGCCGCGGTACTACCGCATGTACAGCAGTAGTCGACAGTTTTTCGCACAACCATGATAACGATGGGTAGCTCCAAGGTGCAAGGGAAGGAGGGGCAAGTGTACGTGTGATTCCACCCTACCTTTCCGACGCGGACCCCCTCTTAATAGTACGGCTCTCCTACGACTCAACTCCACCAAAGAGAAACGTAGAACAACGCCGGCTTCACTAGCTCCGAGAGGCACCGAATCGTCTTGTGCCTGATGAAGAAGTATCTGTGGGTCACAAGGCACACGATTAGTCCGCACGAGTATTGCCATCAATCACCAAAACACTTAAGGATAAATGTGCCCTTACACCGTGTCCGACCGAGACTCCGGCCCGCCAAGGCTTTATAAGCCGGGGGGAGCCAGCCCGAGGCCCAGCCGCCGCCCCCGAACTCTAGCCGCCCTGAGCGCCCCGCCCGCGCCGCCGCTAGCCGCCGCCGCCGCCGAGATCGCCTCGAAATCCGTGCCATTTTTTATTTATTTTTTCGGAAAACCGTTCGGTTTTTCCGTCGGTTTTTCGTCGGTTTTTTTAGTTTCGGTTTTTTATAAATAGATCGGTTCTTCCGATTTATTTAATTAGCGAGCGTTCGTCCATTCGTTTTTCTAGCGAACGTTCGTCGTTTTTCATTTTCTCGGATTAAATCCACGATTTTTCTGATCGCGATTTCTGATCCGATTTTCGTTTTAGTATAATTTTTCGCACGTTTATCGGAATCAGGCGATTCAAGCGCCTGGAGTTTCGTCTCGAAACCCTCTACCCGTTTAACCAACTTAAACAAGTTTTTGCTACTGTAAAATTTGACTTAGATCCAGATTAGTAGAACGAAGTTGTTTTCCATTGCCGTTTGACTTTCGTTGCCTCGTACGATTTGATTCTTTTTGCAAACCGGAGTTCTTAAATTGAACCTTCTGGTTAGATCTCTTATTCGAGTTTTACCCGTGCATTAGATGCGTACTTATTGTGTGCTTGTTTGTTTGCGATAGAGTACCCGGAGTGCGCCGCTTGTTACTTCCAATCGCTAGGTTTCCCGGATCATCAACAAGGCAAGTAACACTTTGATCATACCTTTTCTACTACCCAGTTTTACTGCATTAGATCAATCCTCAAACATTGCATGATTAGGATCTAATTAAATTGTGGGTTTGGGAAGTAGTTGAGGTAGTACCTATTACCTGTTTATTATCAAACCTTTGGGAAGTTACTTCTACGTTTGCTTACTATGCCATGCTATGCTAGTAGACGTGGATTGGGTGAGTGATATCCATGACAGATGTGAGTTCGTTAATTAATGGTTCATCTAAGGTGGCAACTTAAACACACATCTGGGTGGATTGAGGCACCTGGGTAATCCAGGATTTGCCTGTTTTCTTTTGGACCGCCACCCAGGCTCAAAGGGATCATGAGATTATTCATACTAGAAACTTCTGTGTGCAGCCACAAGCTATTATGGGCTCTAGCATAGTTGACTAAGTCGTGCGAACTCTTACAGTGGTAGACTAGCAGATGTAGGGGATGTAGGTGGTACGGTCTACCCGATCACAAGGTGCTAGCGCTTCTGAAAGACTATGTCTCGTTCATCCGTTTCTCAAACACCATGTAGTGCGAGAAACCAAACGGAGGCGATCGAGTCTTGTGGGGAAAAGTGTGCAAACCTCTGCAGAGTGTATAAACTAATCATGGTTAGCCATGTCCCTGGTTATGGACGTTTTGAGTATCTAGTACCTGGATTATCATGTGAATCTCAACATGTTACTCTGAATTAATTTTGTTGGGTTTTGATAATGATGTTGATTAATTGGGATTGAGGATGCTGTCAACCATTCTCAATGTTTAACAACTACCATGATAGTTAAATAAATTTATTCCTTTGAAGTAGGGAAAAATTGGCTTTACGCAAAACTGTAACCATAGAGCTTTCCACCAGCCAAATATGCATATAGTATAGCTATTTCATTCCATTACTCTCTATGTGTTACCTTGCCACCATATTCCATGTGCTGACCTGTTTTGGGCTGCAACGTTAATGTTGTAGACTGTTCAGACGATGATTAAGGAGTTTTAGGTCGTGGTTCTATACTCAGTGATGCCGTTGGAGTTGATGGACTCACTTATCTTCAAGCCTTCCGCTGTTATCGTTATTAGATGGCCTTAAGCCATATTTATTGTAATAAGTTCTCTATGGAGACACTCGATGTAATAAGTGTGTGATTGCTACTCTGTTATAAATCCTCCGAGTACTGTGTGGTGTCAGCATTACTGATCCAGGGATGACACCGGAGCACAGAGATCAGACTGTTTGAGGTCTGGTCGCTACAGAGATGGTATCAGAGCACACGCTGACTGTAGGACACGACCACTAAGCTAAAGACCTAGTCACTATTCATTCTCTTCTTTTCTGACCTCTCATCTTTTCTACTCTTTAGGATGGCGGATGCAAGGAACAAGTTCACGCAACCGGATGACGATACACCCTTTGGACGTCACTTGAAGGAAGTCACTAGATACCTGAACATAGGAGTACCAAGCTTCACCGGAACCTACAACGCCACTTTACCTGAAGAAGAGCGCTGGATGATTCAAGTTCAAGTTCCAGGAAGAACGTTCATGCCAGTTACTGAGCCCATAGAGTTTTCTTTTGATGCACCAACTTGGAATCTAGGAAAGAGCATGGCAGCTCACATCGCCATGGGACACATTGGAGAAGTCTACCGCAATGATCTCAAGGATACTATCTACCAGATTTGTGGGCGCCGAGATGTGCACTGGGAGATGATCAACACCAGACAGGATAGATCCATTGTAGCTTTTATCCAGGAATTAAACGAGCACATTCGACGTCAGGAGAACCAGATGTGCTCCGACATGATAGATCTGAAGAAGGCGAGGACAAGAATCAAGGAACTGGAGGAAGAACTCAAGGCTACACGTGAAGATTATGAAGAGGAAATTGAAGTATTGGTGGAGAAGAATGCTGACCTAACAACGAAGATTGGGATATTTATGGGAGGCCCTACACCAGTAGATGAAGACGAAGAACCCAAGGAGATTCGCCCGGAAGACTACATCATCATCGACGACACCGACTCAGACCCAGATGATAGTGAGGATGACTATGTTGATGAAGCCGGAGCAGATATCATGGAGTCTGCAAACGAAGAATATTTCTAGTAGACCACCTCATCAGTAGTAGTAGTCCACCATGTAATATAG
The DNA here is from genome assembly GCF_018294505.1 of Triticum aestivum. Classification (NCBI taxonomy): domain Eukaryota; kingdom Viridiplantae; phylum Streptophyta; class Magnoliopsida; order Poales; family Poaceae; genus Triticum; species Triticum aestivum. The sequence continues at coordinate 463,787,375 of NC_057806.1, read as the reverse complement.
TAGTCCGAGCACTTTTGCGATAGTTAGATCGATTGTATGCCCTTGTTTGATTGAATGAAGTGAATTGTTTGCTTTTGCCTCATGTGCATATGGGTAGTGTTTTCTCTTTAGACCCCCTCTATTCTTAACTCTCATCTTTTCTAAACCCTCAGAAGCCTTCGAGACGTGACCCCAGATTTACCTTTCCACCGGAGCTCACCCAGTTGATCCAGCAACAGAACACCTTGATGCAGTTGCTAGTCCAGAATCAGAATCAGGGGAACAACAACAACATCCCACCACAACCACCACCACCTGTTGATCACTTAGCCCGTTTTCTTAGGCTGAATCCGCCGGTGTTTTCCAGTAGCACCGAGCCGATAGTAGCAGATGATTGGCTCCGCAAGACAGCTAGAGAGTTGACCACAGCAGAATGCACGGGTGCGGAGAAGGTGAAGTTTGCCGCTCATCTCCTTGAAGGACCTGGAGCATCATGGTGGGAGAATTTCACAGCCACCTTCCCTATTGACACTGTCACATGGGACCAGTTTCAGCAGGCTTTTCGTACTGTCCATGTTTCAGCAGGAGCTATGGCCATGAAGAAGCGTGAGTTTCGCAACTTGCGCCAAGGAGGAAGGACAGTTGGCCAGTATGTGGAGGACTTTAGTAAATTAGCACGTTATGCCCTAGATGACGTTGCTACGGATGCAGCTAAGCAGGAGAAGTTTCTGGAAGGACTGAATGATGAGTTGAGCATGCAGTTGATGGTAGCAACCTTCAACAACTACCAGGAGTTGGTAGACCGTGCTCTTATGATTGAAGGCAAGCAGCAGCAAATTGAGAACCGCAAGAGGAAGTATGGACAAGGAAAGTACAATTCAGGAGCTCAGCAGAAGCCACGTTTTACCCCTAGACCGGGAGGACATTTTCAGCATACCCATGGAGGAGGTAGCTCGCACAATCACAATGGCACCAGGAATGGTAATGGTAATGGAGGAAGCAACGGCCAGAATCGCACCAACCCATCAACCCCAACCAAGAAAGACCTGAGCCAAGTCACTTGCTTTAAGTGTTCGAAGACCGGACATTATGCCAATGAATGTCCTGAATTACAAAATGGAAATAGCAATGGAAGCTCTGGGAAGAAGCCGAACCCTTTCAACAGGGGACAGGTGAACCACGTTAGTGTGGAGGAGGTTGAAGCTCAGCCTGATGCAGTAATAGGTAAGTTTTTGGTTAAGTCATTTACTGCACTCGTTCTTTTTTATACTGGTGCATCGCATTCATACATCTCAAGGGGATTCGTGGATAAGTATAACCTGTCAACCCAAGCCCTTAGGTCACCCATGTTAGTAACCTCGCCTGGAGCAGAATATATGGCCAGTCGATGGTGTGATCGGTTACCATTAAGGATTGGTAACTATGTTTTTCCCTCAGACCTAATAGTATTGGAATCCCAAGGATTGGATGTGATATTAGGCATGGATTGGTTATCAAAGTATGAAGGGAATATTGAATGTGCTAGTAAGTCAATTTTTCTTACCACCCCAGAAGGGAGAAGGATCAAGTATGTATCCCGACATGTGCCAAAGAGGACTCAAGTAAATTGCTTAACAGGAGTTGTGCAGGAGGAAGTACCAGTGGTAAGGGATTTCCCTGAAGTATTTCCAGAAGAGTTGCCAGGCATGCCACCGGATAGAGATATTGAGTTTTTGATTGAGCTATTGCCAGGCACAGGGCCAATATCAAAGAGACCATACAGGATGCCTGCAAAGGATTTGGTGGAAATTAAGAAGCAGATTAAGGAGTTACTGGATAAAGGATATATTCGCCCAAGTTCTTCGCCTTGGGGATCGCCAGTACTTCTAGTGGAGAAGAAGGATGGATCGTTAAGGATGGTTGTTGATTATCGAGGATTGAATGAAGTAACGATCAAGAACAAGTACCCACTACCAATGATCAATGATCTTTTGATCGATTGCAAGGAGCTAAGGTATTTTCCAAGATCGATCTGCGATCAGGATACCACCAGTTGAAGATTCGGGAACAGGATATACCTAAGACAGCTTTTACCACCAGGTATGGGCTGTACGAGTATACCGTTATGTCATTTGGTCTGACTAACGCACCTGCATACTTTATGAACATGATGAACAAAGTGTTTATGGAGTTCTTGGATAAGTTCGTCGTGGTGTTCATTGATGATATCCTGGTTTACTCGAAGAATGAAGAGGAGCATAAGGAACATTTGCGAATGGTACTTGAGAAGCTCAGAGAACATCAGTTGTATGCCAAGTTCAGCAAATGTGAGTTTTGGCTGAAGGAAGTAGGATTTCTCGGACACGTTATATCCAGAGAAGGAATAGCAGTAGATCCCACTAAAGTTGATACCGTGACCAAGTGGGAAGCACCGACTACGGTTGGAGAGATACGGAGTTTTCTAGGACTCGCAGGATACTACCGGAGATTTATTGAGAATTTCTCAAACATTGCGAAGCCTATGACGGAGTTGTTGAAGAAAGATACCAAGTTCATATGGACTGAGGAATGTGAGACTAGTTTCCAGGAGTTGAAGAAACGTTTGGTTACTTCACCAGTGTTGATTTTGCCAGATCAGACCAAGGACTATGAGGTGTATTGCGACGCTTCACGTCGAGGACTTGGAGCAGTGCTTATGCAGGAAGGGAGAGTTGTTTCATATGCCTCAAGACAACTGAAACCTCATGAGTTAAATTATTCTACGCATGATTTGGAATTAGCAGCCGTAGTGCATGCATTGAAAACATGGAGACATTTCCTCATTGGAAACCATTGTGAGGTGTACACGGACCATAAGAGTTTGAAATACATTTTCACACAGAAGGAGTTAAACCTCAGACAAAGGAGATGGTTGGAGCTCATCAAGGATTATGATATGAGATTGCATTACCATCTCGGAAAGGCTAATGTAGTAGCTGACGCATTAAGCCGTAAGAGCCATGTCAATACATTAATAACGGGAGAAATACCAAGGGAGTTAGCAGAAAACCTTCGTGAACTATGTTTGGAAATAGTTCCGAGAGGCTATGTAGCAGCATTGGAGATTCAGTCAACTTTGATGGATAGAATCAGAGAAGCTCAGAAGACTGACAAGGAGATTGCCTCTATAAAGGAGAAAATAAGCGAAGGAAAGGCTAAAGGATTTCATGAGGATGAGCACGACATCCTATGGTTTGAAGACCGTGTTTATGTGCCCAATGACCCGGAGATTAGGAAGCTAATTCTGCAAGAGGCACACGATTCACCATATTCGATTCACCCAGGAAATACCAAGATGTATTTGGATTTGAAAGACATTTTCTGGTGGACCGGAATGAAGAAGGATATTGCGGAGTATGTAGCAGTTTGTGATGTGTGTCAGAGAGTAAAGGCAGAGCATCAGAAGCCACCAGGATTGTTACAACCATTGCCGATACCCGAATGGAAGTGGGATAAGTTAGGCATGGATTTTATCACAGGATTACCCAGGACTCGTTCAGGCTATGACTCGATTTGGGTTGTAGTCGATCGGTTGACGAAAGTAGCTCACTTCATCCCGGTAAAGACCACTTACACCAGTGCTAAGTTGGCAAAGATATACATGACCAGGATCGTATGTTTGCATGGAGTTCCGAGGAGTATCGTATCAGATAGAGGAACCCAGTTTACCTGAAAGTTCTGGAAGCATTTGCACGAAACTTTGGGTACCAGGCTATAATTCAGTACAGCTTTTCATCCACAGACAGATGGACAGACCGAGAGAGTCAATCAGATTTTGGAGGATATGCTGAGAGCTTGTGCGCTAGATTACGGATCTAGTTGGGACGACAATTTTCCATATGCAGAGTTCTCTTACAACAACAGCTATCAATCCAGTTTGAAGATGGCCCCTTTCGAAGCTTTGTACGGAAGGAGGTGCAGGACACCGTTGTCGTGGGACGAAGTTGGAGACCGCCAGTTGTTTGGACCTGATTTGATTAAAGAGTCTGAACAGAAAGTGAAATTGATTCACGATAGGCTCAAGGTAGCTCAGTCCAGACAGAAGAGTTATGCAGATTCTAAACGCAAGGAGACTGTTTACGAAGTTGGAGATAGAGCTTATCTTCGAGTATCCCCACTTCGAGGAACAAAGCGTTTTGGGGTTAAAGGAAAGTTAGCGCCACGATTTGTAGGACCATATCGAGTTTTGGAGCGTATGGGAGAAGTGGCCTACAAGTTGGAATTGCCCGAAGGATTGTCAGGAGTTCATGATGTGTTCCGCGTTTCTCAGTTGAAGAAGTGTCACGCGGAGATGGCTGACATACCCTTGAGAGACACAGTGCCATTGGAAACAATTCAGTTGGATAACGATTTGACCTATGAGGAGAAACCAATTAAGATTCTCGAGTTTGCCAGCCGAGTCACTCGCAGCAAGGTTATTAAGTTTTGCAAAGTTCAGTGGAGCCACCACACAGAGGATGAAGCCACCTGGGAACGAGAGGAAGATTTGCTCAAGGACCACCCTCACCTATTTTCTAGCCAACCCGAATCTCGAGGGCGAGATTCATCTTAAGGGGGGTAGGTTTGTAACATCCCAAATTTTTAATTTGGAATGTTATACATTAGATCATCATTGCATATCATATTTTGTTTTGCTCTTGGTTTGATCCTAGAAATTTCTACGCAACTCAAGGACCCACGGAGAGAGTTGGGAAATTCTTTATTCTCATATTTGAGTTTTCTCAAATTTTGAGAATAGGATCATTTGATTTTTATTATTTTATCATCAATTATTTCTATTACAAAAAAATATGAGAGAGGGAATAAAATGACTTCCCAAAATAAAGAAATATTGAGGATTTAATAATAAAATCAAATAAGATTTTATTTCGGAGTTTTTCATTATTTTATTTGAATTTAGGAAAATGTGCGTTTTTCAAAATTGCATTTAGGCCCCAAATAAATGTTCACCTTGTGCGGCTTGATTTTAGAAGCACGGGAAAATTTATTTTGGGATTTTTGGAGTCCGTTTAGTATTTCTTTTTATTTTTCTTCTGCGCGTAATTATTTAAAAAAACGAACCGACCTACTGGTCGTGTCCGACCGGGACTCCGGCCCGCCAAGGCTTTATAAGCCGGGGGGAGCCAGCCCGAGGCCCAGCCGCCCGCCCCGACCCTCGCTAGCCGCCGCGCCCGCCGCCGCCGCCCGCCGCCCCGCCGCGCCGCCGACGCCGCCGCCTCGCCGGACGCCGCCGCCGCCGCCGAGGTCGCCTCGAAATCCGTGCCGTTTTTTTATTTTTTTCGAAAAACCATTCGGTTTTTCCGTCGGTTTTTCGTCGGTTTTTTTAGTTTCGGTTTTTTAAATAGATCGGTTCTTCCGATTTATTTAATTAGCGAGTGTTCATCCGTTCGTTCGTTCTAGCGAACGTTCGTCGTTTTTCTTTTTCTCGGATTAAATCCGCGATTTTTCTGATCGCGATTTCTGATCCGATTTTCTTTTTAGTATAACTTTTCGCTCGTTTATCGGAATCAGGCGATTCAAGCGCCTGGAGTTTCGTCTCGAAACCCTCTATCCGTTTAACCAACTTAAACAAGTTTTTGCTACTGTAAAATTTGACTTAGATCCAGATTAGTAGAACGAAGTTGTTTTCTTTCGCCGTTTGACTTTCGTTGCCTCGTTCGATTTGATTCTTTTTGCAAACCGGAGTTCTTAAGTTGAACCTTCTGGTTAGATCTCTTATTCGAGTTTTACCCGTGCATTAGATGAGTACTTATTGTGTGCTTGTTTGTTTGCGATAGAGTACCCGGAGTGCGCCGCTTGTTACTTCGAATCGCTAGGTTTCCCGGATCATCACCAAGGCAAGTAACACTTTGATCATACCTTTTCTACTACCCAGTTTTACTGCATTAGATCAATCCTCAAACATTGCATGATTAGGATCTAATTAAATTGTGGGATTGGGAAGTAGTTGAGGTAGTACCTATTACCTGTTTATTATCAAACCTTTGGGAAGTTACTTCTACGTTTGCTTATTATGCCATGCTATGCTAGTAGACGTGGATTGGGTGAGTGATATCCATGACAGATGTGAGTTCGTTAATTAATGGTTCATCTAAGGTGGCAACTTAAACACACATCTGGGTGGATTGAGGCACCTGGGTAATCCAGGATTTGCCTGTTTTCTTTTGGACCGCCACCCAGGCTCAAAGGGATCATGAGATTATTCATACTAGAAACTTCCGTGTGCAGCCACAAGCTATTATGGGCTCTAGCATAGTTGACTAAGTCGTGCGAACTCTTACAGTGGTAGACTAGCAGATGTAGGGGATGTAGGTGGTACGGTCTACCCGATCGTAAGGTGCTAGCGCTTCTGAAAGACTATGTCTCGGTCATCCGTTTCTCAAACACCATGTAGTGCGAGAAACCAAACGAAGGCGATCGAGTCTTGTGGGTAAAAGTGTGCAAACCTCTGCAGAGTGTATAAACTAATCATGGTTAGCCGTGTCCCCGGTTATGGATGTTTTGAGTATCTAGTACCTGGATTATCATGTGAATCTCAACATGTTACTCTAAATTAATTTTGTTGGGTTTTGATAATGATGATGTTTAATTGGGATTGAGGATGCTGTCAACCATTCTCAATGTTTAACAACTACCATGATAGTTAAATAAATTTATTCCTTTGAAGTAGGGAAAATTTGGCTTTACGCAAAACTGTAACCATAGAGCTTTCCACCAGCCAAATATGCATATAGTATAGCTGTTTCATTCCATTACTCTCTATGTGTTACCTTGCCAGCATATTCCATGTGCTGACCCGTTTCGGGCTGCAACGTTAATGTTGCAGACTTTTCAGACGATGATTAAGGAGTTTTAGGTCGTGGTTCTATACTCAGTGATGCCGTTGGAGTTGATGGACTCACTTATCTTCCAAGCCTTCCGCTGTTATCGTTATTAGATGGCCTTAAGCCATATTTATTGTAATAAGTTCTCTATGGAGACACTCGATGTAATAAGTGTGTGATTGCTACTCTGTTATAAATCCTCTGAGTACTGTGTGGTGTCAGCATTACTGATCCAGGGATGACACCGGAGCACAGAGATCAGACTGTTTGAGGTCTGGTGCTACAACATGTGTAAAGTTAAGAAATTGACCAGCGGTAAAACTGCCTCCAAGCAAGCGCTATGACAGATCTAGGTATTGCCATCTTTGGTAGGCATCCATAAGTAGCTCTCATGATAGTTTCATATGGAAAATTTATTTTCTTTCTTGGAAAGTGTTCCATGCCCTTTTTTAATGGAAATTGAAATCTAATATTCCCTTCCTTCATATCAATAATCGCACCAACCGTTCTAAGGAAAGGTCTACCAAGAATAATAGGGCAAGAAGGATTGCAATCTATATCAAGAACAATGAAATCTACGGGCACATAATTCCTATTTGCAACAATAAGAACATCATTAATCCTTCCCATAGGTTTCTTAATAGTAGAATCCGCAAGATGCAAGTTTAGAGAGCAATCATCAAAATTGCGGAAATCTAGCAAATCACACAAAGTTTTGGGGATAGTGGAGACACTAGCACCCAAATAACACAAAGCATAAAACTCATGATCTTTAATTTTAATTTTAATAGTTGGTTCCCATTCACCATAGAGTTTTCTAGGGACAGAAACTTTCAACTCAAGTTTTTCTTCATAATTGCATCAAGGCATCAACAATATGTTCGGTGAAGGCTTTATGTTGACTATAAGCATGTGGAGAATTTAGCACGGATTGCAACAAGGAAATACAATCAATTAAAGAGAAACTTTCATAATTAAATTCCTTGAAATCCAATATACTGGGTTTAGCAACATTTAGATTTTTATTTCTTTCAATCCCACTTTCATCAATTTAATCATAAAGATCTAAATACTCCGAATTTTTAGAACGCCTTCTAGGTAAAGGAAGATCATATTCAGTTTCATCAAGATTCATATTGCAAAAAAAAGATTTAATAGGGGGCACATCAATAACTTTTAGATCTTCATCTTGATTTTCATAGGAATTGGAAGAACACGCTTTAATAAAGGCATCTTTGGAAGCACGCATCCTAGCGGTTCTTTCCTTGCACTCATCAATGGAAATTCTCATGGCTTTGAGAGACTCATTGATATCATGCTTAGGAGGAATAGATCTAATCGTTAAAGAATCAACCTCAAGAGAAATTCAATCAACGTTCCTAGACAAATCATCAACTTTAAGCAATTTCTCTTCAAGCAAAGCACTAAAATTCTTTGGGGAATTCATAAACTCTTTAACACTATTCTCAAATTCAGAGGGCATCTTATTATAATTTCCATAAGAGTTGTTGTAGGAATTCCCATAATTATTAGACGAATTACTAGGGTATGGCCTAGGATTAAAATTCCCTCTATAAGCGTTGATACCAAAATTATTCCTACCAACAAAATTCACATTCATAGATTCATTGTTATTCTCAATCAAAGTAGACAAAGGCATATCATTAGGATCAGAAGAAACACTCTTAGTAGCAAATAATTTCATAAGTTCATCCATCTTTCCACTCAAAACATTGATTTTTCTATTGCATGCACTTTTTTATTAGAAGATCTTTCAGTATGCCATTGAGAATAATTAACCATAATATTATCTAGGAGTTTAGTAGCATCTCCTAAAGTGATTTCCATAAAAGTGCCTCCCGCGGCCGAATCTAAAAGATTTCTAGAAGCAAAATTCAATCCGGCATAAAATCTTTGTATAATCATCCACAAATTCAAACCATGAGTAGGGAAATTACGTATCATTAATTTCATTCTCTCCCAAGCTTGTGCAACATGTTCATGATCAAGTTGCTTAAAGTTCATAATATCGTTTCTAAGAGAGATGATCTTAGCGGGAGGGAAATACTTAGAGATAAAAGCATCTTTGCACTTGTTCCAAGAATCAATACTATTTTTAGGCAAAGACAAAAACCAGGCTTTAGCACAATCTCTAAGTGAAAAAGGAAATAGCTTCAATTTAACGACATCATTATCGACATATTTTTTCTTTTGCATATCACATAAATCAACGAAGCTATTCATATGAGTAGCAGCATCTTCACTAGGAAGGCCGGCGAATTGATCTTTCATAACAAGATTCAACAAAGCAGTATTGATTTCACAAGATTCAGTATTGGCAAGAGGAGCAATCGGAGTGCTAAGGAAATCATTATTATTAGTATTGGTGAAGTCACACAATTTGGTAGTATCTTGAGCCATTGCGATAAACAAGCAAACTAGCACATGAGCAGACAAGAGCAAACGGGCAAAAGAGGCAAATAGAGAGGGAGGATAGAGAGAGAGAGGGCGAATAAAACGGCAAGGGTGAAGTGGGGGAGAGGAAAACGAGAGGCAAATGGCAAATAATATAATGCGAGAGATAGGGATTGTGATGGGTACTTGGTGTGTTGACTTTTGCGTAGACTCCCCGGCAACGGCGCCAGAAATCCTTCTTGCTACCTCTTGAGCTTGCGTTGGATTTCCCCGAAGAGGAAGGGATGATGCAGCAGAGTAGTGTAAGTATTTCCCTTAGTTTTTGAGAACCTAGGTATCAATCCAGTAGGAGGCCACGCTCAAGTCCCTCGTACCTGCACAAAACGATAGCTACTCGCAACCAACGCGATTAGGGGTTGTCAATCCCTTCACGGTCACTTACGAGAGTGAGATCTGATAGATATAATATTTTTGGTATTTTTGGTATAAAGATGCAAAGTGAAAAGTAAAAGGCAAAGTAAAAAAGCAAAGAAAGATTAAAGTGATGGAGATTGATATGATGAGAATAGACCTGGGGGCCATAGGTTTCACTAGTGGCTTCTCTCAAGAGCATAAGTATTCTACGGTGGGTGAACAAATTACTGTTGAGCAATTGACAGAATTGAGCATAGTTATGAGAATATCTAGGCATGATCATGTATATAGGCATCACGTCCGTGACAAGTAGACCGAAACGATTATGCATCTACTACTATTACTCCACTCATCAACCACTATCCAGCATGCATCTAGAGTATTAAGTTAAAAATAGAGTAACGCCTTAAGCAAGATGACATGATGTAGAGAGATAAATTCATGCAATATGAAATAAACCCCATCTTGTTATCCTTGATGGCAACGATGCAAGGCGTGCCTTGCTGCCCCTTGTGTCACTGGGAAAGGACACCGCAAGATCGAACCCATAGCTAAGCACTTCTCCCATGGCAAGAACTACCAATCTAGTTGGCCAATCCAAACGGATAATTCGAAGAGACTTGCAAAGATAACCAATCATACATAAAAGAATTCAGAGACGATTCAAATTTTATTCATAGATAGACTTGATCATAAACCCACAATTCATCGGTCTCAACAAACACACCGCAAAAAGAAGATTACGAATAGATCTCCACAAGAGAGGGGAGAACTTTGTATTGAGATCCAAAAAGAGAGAAGAAGCCATCTAGCTACTAACTATGGACCCGAAGGTCTGAGGTAAACTACTCACACTTCATCGGAGAGTCTATGATGATGTAGAAGCCCTCCGTGATGACGGCCCTCTCCGGCGGAGCTTCAGAACAGGCCCCAAGATGGGATCTCATGGATACAGAAAGTTGCGGAGGTGGAATTAGGTTTCTTTGCTCCTGTTCTGTTTGTTTGGGGGTATGTAGGTATATATAGGAGGAAGGAGTACATCGGTGGAGCTCCGAGGGGCCCACGAGGCAGGGGGCGCGCCCTAGGGGGGCGCCCCCACCCTCGTGACCGCCTCTCTGATGCCTTGGCATAGGTTCCAAGTCTCCTGGATCATGTTCGGTGGGAAAATCACGTTCCCGAAGGTTTCATTCCGTTTGGACTCCGTTGGATATTCTGTTTCTTCGAAACACTGAAATAGGCAAAAAACAACAATTCTAGGTTGCGCCTCTGGTTAATAGGTTAGTCCCAAAAATAATATAAAAGTGAAAATAAAGCCCAATATAGTCCAAAATAGTAGATAATATAGCATGGAGCAATCAAAAATTATAGATACGTTGGAGACGTATCAACAAGCACTTCTCCTTTGTTCTAGAATCTTTCATATCATAATTGATTTTTTTCTAGATGAATTGCCATTATTTGTTTTTTTACTTTATGCTTTACAATGTGTAACCCCATGAATCTTAACATTTTTATAAAACTAATTGATTTTTAATGAGATGAACTATAAGAACTAAACGAACATCTACATCATGCATATATGACTCAAAGCTTTACATGCTATAGTGTGTATTTATTCATAATTTGGTTTCGAAATCTCATGCATCAATGCATGTGTACCTTACTAGTTTTGAGTAGAGTAGCAAATTTCACGCGGCCCTGGGTATATCAAAATGCAGGGCCCATGCATCATTGCCTTTCGGTCGAACCTATGTCCATAATTTTTTGTATGTACTATATCTCCACTGGTCCCCGAACCCAAAATGTTGCCTCGTTCCCCTAAACCAAGCGGCCCACACATATTTAAGGCGTCGACTCGAACTCAATCCCTCTCCCATTTACTACGACGTGGCCCCGCACGCCCTAGTAGTACTCCTACAAACACTACCACTGCATGTATCATCAGTTTTCTTCAAGAGGACGAGGGAGAAGCCAATTTGTAGTGGAGGCGCTTTCAAAAAAATAAGATCTGTAGTGGAGACCCCTACCCTAGGGTGCCCTAGGTAGCTGCCGCACGCATCATTGGTTTTCTCTTTTCTTTATGCTCTTGCGCCATAGAGTGAAATGATGGTTGCTTCGTCCGTCCAGCTTAACGCGGGAAAGGTGGGGCTTTGTGATTTGACCCTCATCGCTCATTTTCTACTACTGCGGTGCTATGACCGGGGTGCCTCCAATTCCAACCGCTGCTCCGAACTGTAATTTGGTGCATCGCACGTGGAACAAGACGGTGGATGAGCCACATGTCGGCCAAAGGGGTCATGTTAAGTGTGTCACCATTTCGTGTGCGGACCAACCCTGCTTGAGTCGCTACGCCAACACGACAGGTGCAGCCTACCACTTGGTTTTTCTCCTTGGTGAATCCCGACTATATTGATCTAAAAAGATACGTACTGAACTACCCTCTCCGTCTCGTTTTTAGACGTCTCGGTCTATAGGGCGTGCACGTAGTTCTAGGTCATCCATTTGACTAACTAAATCCGAGTTACCATGTCAGAAAAAGTATATCATTGGATTACTAAGCGGATGTAGTTTCTAAACATATACTGTTCATCACATATATAATTCTCAACCTAGAACGACGTGCATGCCATGTAGTAAACCGATACGGAGGAAGTATAGTAGTAAAATGAGGTGATTTTACCGAGCGATCGGCGGGGGAGCATGGCCTGTCATGCGGTCCCATGTGTCATGATGTACCAAGGCGATGCACGTGTCCATCTTGAGGCAGAAGCAATACTATGTGGTTTGATATGATGGCGAACCTAAGTGTGAAATAATGGTTGCTTCGTCCGTCTGGGAAGGTATGGCATTGTGATTTGACGTCTCATTGCTCATTACTACTACTAGGGCGCTACGACTGGGGTGCGTCCCCCCTACTATTCTGCACTGTTATTTGGTGCTTGACACGTCAATCCGGTTGCTATATGTCCCACATGTCGGCGACAGGAAGTACAGAATTCATGAAAGCGAGCCTCGACGGAGGAGTACAAGACACGGCTTGGGTTTTTGCTGCTTCGCGCGATCCATCGATACAAGCCCGGACTAAAATAAGGCGAAGGCGGGTCTTTTCCCACGCGCCAGGCAGGGGAGTTTGGCATAGTCTGTTCGAGGCAAGGAGGAAGGAAGGGAAACAAGCAAATAAAGGTTGAGCGACTTAGTTTTGGGAAAATCTCATTTTACGGAGTACGTACCCACTAGGGTTTATAGGGATCATCTAAAAAATCGTTTTTCCATTTTATAAGTCTCAATTCTACTACTAGTAGCAGTACCATCACATGTTGGATTTTGAGGTGCGTTAGATCACCCAATGCAAGCCGTGTCAAGAGGAAACTCACCAATGCATGTAGAAGTTCATGGAAATTTAGTGGTAATTCATGCATCCGTTCTACTTAATGCCTCGTAAACATAACTTCTTGAGAAGAACGAGCGTACTAATTATTTGTGCAAACTAGGAGTACCAAATTAATTCAACCACTCACCGTCTACCTTGGTTGGAGAGCTTTTGAAATTGAGCCATAAACTGGAAAGGAGGGAGTAGTAACTTTTGTCTCGATTACTATTTGTGGCCTTGTATAGATGCAAAATGTATTTTTTATAGTGGCATTGTATAAGTAAATGGAGGGAGTACTAAAAAACACATATATTCCAAACAATATGATAATCTCTCTAACCAAGGTAGTAGGAACGAGGAGTAAACGGAGGGAGTAGTAAATTTTCTCCTCGTCCTGCGAGCCACCGCGCATGTGGCCGAGGGAGCGGGCGTAAGGTGTACAATACTACTACTAGTAATCAAGCTTCACCTCATCCTGCGAGCCACCACGCCCGTGGACGGGGGAGACGGCGTACTAAGCAAGCTTCTCCTCATTCTGCGAGTTGACGGGACACATCAAAAGTACTCCAGAGTATAGAGCCTTGCCTCTAAGGTAGGCCCCGTTGGGGAACGTAGCAGAATTTTAAAATTTTCTTCGCATCACCAAGATCAATCTATGGAGTCATCCAGCAACGAGGGAGAGAGGAGTGCATCTACATACCCTTGTAGATCACGAGCGGAAGCGTTCAAGAGAACGGGGTTGATGGAGTCGTACTCGTCGTGATCCAAATCACCGAAGATCCTAGCGCTAAACGGACGACACCTCCGCGTTCAACACACATACAGAGCGAGGACGTCTCCCGCGCCTTGATCTAGCAAGGAGGAGGGAGAGGTTGAGGAAGAGGGCTCCAACAGCAGCACGACGGCGTGGTGGTGGTGAAGCTGCAGTACTCCGGCAGGGCTTCACCAAGCTCTGACGGAGGAGGAGAGGTGTTGGGGAGGGGAGGGGCTGCGCCTTGGATGTTGTGTGCAGCCCTCCCCTTGCCCCTCTATTTATAGGGGAAGGAGGAAGGGGGCCGGCCCCTCTAGATGAGATCTAGAGGGGGGGTGGCGGCCAAGGGGAGGGGGCTTGCCCCCCAAGCAAGGGGGCGCCCCCTTTAGGGTTTCCCCCCAACCCTAGGTGCATAGGCCCAAGGGGGATGCGGCCAGCCCATGTAGGGCTGGTTCCCTTTCCTCTACAGCCCATTAGGCCCTCCGAGAGAGGTGGCCCCTCCCGGTGGACCCCTCCGGTGGCCCCGGTACAATACCGATATGCCCCCGAACCTTTCCAGTGACCGTATGACAACTTCCTACATATAAATCTTCACCTCCGGACCATTCCGGAACTCCTCGTGACGTCCGGGATCTCATCCGGGACTCCGAACAACATTTAGTAATCACATACATGTCTTCCTAACAACCCTAGCGTCACCGAACCTTAAGTGTGTAGACCCTACGGGTTCGGGAGACATGCAGACATGACCGGGACGACTCTCCGGTCAATAACCAACAGAGGGATCTGGATACCCATGTTGGCTCCCACATGCTCCACAATGATCTCATCGGATGAACCACGATGTCGAGGATTCAATCAATCCGTATACAATTCCCTTTGTCAATCGGTACGTTACTTGCCCGAGACTCGATCGTCGGTATCCCAATACCTTGTTCAGTCTCGTTACCGGCAAGTCACTTTACTCATACTGTAATGCATGATCCTGTGATCAACCACTTGATCACATTGAGCTAATTATGATGATGCATTACCGAGTGGGCCCAGAGATACCTCTCCGTCATACGGAGTGACAAATCCTAGTCTCGATTCATGCCAACCCAACAGACACTTTCGGAGATACCTGTAATGAACCTATATAGTCACCCAGTTACGTTGTGACGTTTGGCACACCCAAGGCACTCCTACGGAATCCGGGAGTTGCACAATCTCATGGTTTAAGGAAATGATACTTGACATTCAGAAAAGCTACAGCAAATGAACTACACGATCTTTGAGCTATGCTTAGGATTGGGTCTTGTCCATCACATCATTCTCCTAATTATGTGATCCCGTTATCAATGACATCCAATGTCCATAGTCAGGAAACCATGACTATCTTTTGATCAATGAGCTAGTCAACTAGAGGCTCACTAGGGACGTGTTGTGGTCTATGTATTCACACATGTATTATGATTTTCGGATAACACAATTATAGCATGAACAATAGACAATTATCATGAACAAAGAAATATAATAATAACCATTTTATTATTTCCTCTAGGGCATATTTCCAACAGTCTCTCACTTGCACTAGAGTCTATACTCTAGTTACATTGTGATGAATCGAACACCCATGCAGTTCTGGTGTTGATCATGTTTTGCTCTAGGGAGAGATTTAGTCAACGAATCTGCTACATTCAGGTCCGTATGTACTTTACAAATATCTATGTCTCCATTTTGAACACTTTCACGAATGGAGTTGAAGCGACGCTTGATATGCCTGGTCTTCCTGTGAAACCCGGGCTCCTTGGCAAGGGAAATAGCTCTAGTGTTGTCACAGAAGAGAGTCATCGGGCCCAACGCATTGGGTATAACTCCTAGGTCGGTAATGAACTCCTTCACCCAGACTGCTTCTTGTGCTGCCTCCGAGGCTGCCATGTACTCCGCTTCACATGTAGATCCCGCCACAACGCTTTGCTTGCAACTGCACCAGCTTACTACCCCACCACTCAAAATATACACGTATCCGGTTTGTGACTTAGAGTCATCCAGATTTGTGTCAAAGCTAGCATCGACGTAACCCTTTACGACGAGCTCTTCGTCACCTCCATAAACGAGAAACATTTCCTTAGTCCTTTTCAGGTACTTCAGGATATTCTTGACCGTTGTCCAGTGTTCCATGCCGGGATTACTTTGGTACCTTCCTACCAAACTTACAGCAAGGTTTACATCAGGTCTGGTACACAGCATAGCATACATGATAGACCCTATGGCCGAGGCATAGGGGACGACACTCATCTTTTCTCTATCTTCTGCCGTGGTCGGGCATTGAGCCGTGCTCAATCTCGTACCTTGCAATACAGGCAAGAACCCCTTCTTTGACTGGTCCATTTTGAACTTCTTCAATATCTTGTCAAGGTACGTACTCTGTGAAAGACCAATGAGGCGTCTCGATCTATCTCTATAGATCTTGATGCCTAATATATAAGCAGCTTCTCCAAGGTCCTTCATTGAAAAACACTTGTTCAAGTAGGCCTTTATGCTTTCCAAGAATTCTATATCATTTCCCATCAACAGTATGTCATCCACATACAATATGAGAAATGCTACAGAGCTCCCACTCACTTTCTTGTAAATGCAGGCTTCTCCATAAGTCTGCATAAACCCAAACGCTTTGATCATCTCATCAAAACTAATGTTCCAACTCCGAGATGCTTGCACCAGCCCATAAATCGAGCATTGGAGCTTGCACACCTTGCCAGCATTCTTAGGATCGACCAAACCTTCCGGCTGCATCATATACAATTCTTCCTTAAGGAAACCATTAAGGAATGCCGTTTTGACGTCCATTTGCCATATCTCATAATCATAGAATGCGGCAATTGCTAACATGATTCAGACGGACTTCAGCTTCGCTATGGGTGAGAAAGTCTCATCGTAGTCAACCCCTTGAACTTGTCGATAACCCTTAGCGACAAGCCGAGCTTTATAGATGGTCACATTACCATACGCGTCTATCTTCTTCTTAAAGATCCATTTATTTTCTATGGCTCGCCGATCATCGGGCAAGTCAGTCAAAGTCCATACTTTGTTTTCATACATGGATCCTATCTCGGATTTCATGGCTTCTAGCCATTTGTCGGAATCCGGGCCCGCCATCGCTTCTTCATAGGTCGAAGGTTCACCGTTGTCTAACAACATGATTTCCAAGACAGGGTTGTCGTACCACTCTGGTGCGGAACGTGTCCTCATGGACCTACGAAGTTCAGTAGTAACTTGATCTGAAGTTTCATGATCATCATCATTAACTTCCTCTCTAGTCGGTGCAGGCACCTCAGGAACATTTTCTTGAGCTGCGCCACTTATCGGTTCAAGAGGTAATACTTCATCAAGTTCTACTTTCCTCCCACTTATTTCTTTCGAGAGAAACTCTTTCTCTAGAAAGGACCCATTCTTGGCAATAAAGATCTTGCCTTTGGATCTGAGGTAGAAGGTATACCCAATAGTTTCTTTAGGGTATCCTATGAAGACGCATTTTTCCGATTTGGGTTCGAGCTTTTCAGGTTGAAGTTTCTTGACATAAGCATCGCATCCCCAAACTTTTAGAAACGACAACTTAGGTTTCTTTGCAAACCATAATTCATACGGTGTCGTCTCAATGGATTTTGACGGAGCCCTATTTAAAGTGAATGCGGCAGTCTCTAAAGCATAGCCCCAAAATGACAGCAGTAAATCGGTAAGAGACATCATAGATTGCACCATATCTAATAGAGTGCGATTACGACATTCTGACACACCATTACACTGAGGTGTTCCAGGCGGCGTGAATTGTGAAACTATTCCACATTTTCTTAAGTGTGTGCCAAATTCGTGATTCAAGTATTCTCCCCCACGATCTGATCGCAAGAAATTGATTTTTCTGTCACGTTGATTCTCAACCTCACTCTGAAATTCCTTGAACTTTTCAAAGGCCTCAGACTCGTGTTTCATTAAATAGACATACCCATATCTACTCAAGTCATCAGTGAGGGTGAGAACATAACGATAGCCACCGCGAGCCTCAACACTCATTGGACCGCACACATCAGTGTGTATGATTTCCAATAAGTTGGTTGCTCTCTCCATTGTTCCTGAGAACGGAGTCTTGGTCATTTTATCCATGAGGCATGGTTCGCACGTGTCAAATGATTCGTAATCAAGAGACTCTAAAAGTCCATCTGCATGGAGCTTCTTCATGCGTTTGACACCTATGTGACCAAGGCGGCAGTGCCACAAGTATGTGGGACTATCATTATCAACCTTACATCTTTTGGTATTCACACTATGAATATGTGTAGCATTACGCTCGAGATTCATTAAGAATAAACCATTCACCATCGGAGCATGACCATAAAACATATCTCTCATATAAATAGAACAACCATTATTCTCGGATTTAAATGAGTAGCCATCTCGAATTAAATGAGATCCTGATACAATGTTCATGCTCAAAGCTGGCACTAAATAACAATTATTGAGGTTTAAAACTAATCCCGTAGGTAAATGTAGAGGCAGCATGCCGACGGTGATCACATCGACCTTGGAACCATTCCCGACGCGCATCGTCACCTCGTCCTTCGTCAGTCTCCGTTTATTCCGCAGCTCCTGCTTTGAGTTACAAATGTGAGCAACCGCACTGGTATCAAATACCCAGGAGCTACTACGAGTACTGGTAAGGTACACATCAATTACATGTATATCACATATACCTTTCGTGTTGCCGGCCTTTTTGTCCGCTAAGTATTTGGGGCAGTTCCGCTTCTAGTGACCACTTCCCTTGCAATAAAAACACTAAGTCTCGGGCTTGGGTCCATTCTTTGGCTTCTTCCCAGCAGCTTGCTTACCGGGCGTGGCAACTCCCTTGCCGTCCTTCTTGAAGTTCTTCTTACCCTTGCCTTTCTTGAACTTAGTGGTTTTATTCACCATCAACACTTGATGTTCCTTTTTGACTTCTACCTCTGCTAATTTCAGCATTGAATATACCTCAGGAATGGTCTTTTCCATCCCCTGCATATTGAAGTTCATCACAAAGCTCTTGTAGCTCGGTGGAAGCAACTGAAGGATTCTGTCAATGACCGCGTCATCCGGGAGATTAACTCCCAGCTGAGTCAAGCGGTTATGCAACCCAGACATTTTGAGTATGTGCTCACTGACAGAACTATTTTCCTCCATCTTACAGCTGAAGAACTTGTCGGAGACTTCATATCTCTCGACCCGGGCATGAGCTTGAAAAACCATTTTCAGCTCTTCGAACATCTCATATGCTCCGTGTCTCTCAAAACGCTTTTGGAGCCCCGGTTCTAAGCTGTAAAGCATGCCGCACTGAACGAGGGAGTAATCATCAGCACGTGACTGCCAAGCGTTCATAACGTCTTGGTTCTGTGGGACGGGTGCGTCACCTAGTGGTGCTTCTAGGACATAATCTTTCTTGGCAGCTAAGAGGATGATCCTCAGGTTCCGGACCCAGTCCGTATAGTTGCTGCCATCGTCTTTCAGCTTGGTTTTCTCTAGGAACGCGTTGAAGTTGAGGACAACGTGGGCCATTTGATCTACAAGACATATTGTAAAGATTTTAGACTAAGTTCATGATAATTAAGTTCATCTAATCAAATTATTCAATTAACTCCCAATCAGATAGACATCCCTCCAGTCATCTAAGTATAACATGATCCGAGTTAACTAGGCCGTGTCCGATCATTACGTGAGACGGACTAGTCAACATCAGTGAACATCTTCATGTTGATCGTATCTTCTATACGACTCATGCTCGACCTTTCGGTCTTCTGTGTTCCGAGGCCATGTCTGTACATGCTAGGCTCGTCAAGTCAACCTAAGTGTATTGCGTGTGTAAATCTGGCTTACACCCGTTGTATTCGAACGTTAGAATCTATCACACCCGATCATCACGTGGTGCTTCGAAACAACGAACCTTCACAACGGTGCATAGTTAGGGGGAACACTTTCTTGAAATTATTTCGAGGGATCATCTTATTTAAGCTACCGTCATTCTAAGCTAATAAGATGTAAAACATGATAAACATCACGTGCAATCAAATAGTGACATGATATGGCCAATATCATTTGCTCCTTTTGATCTCCATCTTCGGGGCTCCATGATCATCGTTGTCACCGGCATGACACCATGATCTCCATCATCGTGTCTTCTTGAAGTTGTCTCGTCATCTATTACTTCTACTACTATGGCTAACGCTTTAGCAATAAAGTAAAGTAATTACATGACGTTTATGTTGACACGCAGGTCATAAATAAATAAAGACAACTCCTATGGCTCCTACCGGTTGTCATACTCATCGACATGCAAGTCATGATTCCTATTACAAGAACATGATCATCTCATACATCACATATATCATTCATCACATCCTTTGGCCATATCACATCACAAAACACTTGCTGCAAAAACAAGTTAGACGTCCTCTAATTGTTGTTGCAAGTTTTTACATGGCTGCTATAGGTTTCTAGCAAGAACGTTTCTTACCTACGCCAAAACCACAACGTGAATTGCCAATTTCTATTTACCCTTCATAAGGACCCTGTTCATCGAGTCCGATCCCACTAAAGTGGGAGAGACAGACACCCGCCAGCCACCTTATGCAACTAGAGCATGTCAATCGGTGGAACCAGTCTCACGTAAGCGTACGTGTAAGGTCGGTCCGGGCCGCTTCATCCCATGATGCCGCCGAATCAAGACAAGACTAGTAACGGCAAGCAAATTGACAATTTCGACGCCCACAACTCCTTTGTGTTCTACTCGTGCATAGTAACTACGCATAGACCTAGCTCTGATACCACTGTTGGGGAACGTAGCAGAATTTTAGAATTTTCTACGCATCACCAAGATCAATCTATGGAGTCATCTAGCAACGAGGGAGAGAGGAGTGCATCTACATACCCTTGTAGATCACGAGCGGGAGCATTCAAGAGAACGGGGTTGATGGAGTCGTACTCGTCGTGATCCAAATCACCAAAGATCCTAGCGTCGAATGGACGGCACATCCGCGTTCAACACACGTACGGAGCGAGGACGTCTCCCGCGCCTTGATCCAGCAAGGAGGAGGGAGAGATTGAGGAAGAGGGCTCCAACAGCAGCACGACGGCGTGGTGGTGGTGAAGCTGCAGTACTCCAGTAGGGCTTCGCCAAGCTCTTACGGAGGAGAGGTATTGGGGAGGGGAGGGGCTGTGCCTTGGATGTTGTGTGCAGCCCTCCCCTTGCCCCTCTATTTATAGGGGAAGGAGGAAGGGGGACGGCCCCTCTAGATGAGATCTAGAGTGGGGGCCACGGCCAAGGGGAGGGGGCTTGCCCCCCAAGCAAGGGGGGCGCCCCCTTTAGGGTTCCCCCCCCCCAACCCTAGGCGCATGGGCCCAAGGGGGGATGCGGCCAGCCCATGTAGGGCTGGTTCCCTTTCCTCTACAGCCCATTAGGCCCTCCGAGAGAGGTGGCCCCTCCCGGTGGACCCCCGGAACCCCTCCGGTGGCCCCGGTACAATACCGATATGCCCCCGAACCTTTCCGGTGACCGTATGACAACTTCCTACATATAAATCTTCACCTCCGGACCATTCTAGAACTCCTCATGACGTCCAGGATCTCATCCAGGACTCCGAACAACATTCGGTAATCACATACAAGTCTTCCTAACAACCCTAGCGTCACCGAACCTTAAGTGTGTAGACCCTACGGGTTCGGGAGACATGCAGACATGACCGAGACTACTCTCCGGTCAATAACCAACAGCAGGATCTGGATACCCATGTTGGCTCACACATGCTCCACGATGATCTCATCGGATGGACCATGATGTCGAGGATTCAATCAATCCGTATACAATTCCCTTTGTCAATCGATATGTTACTTGCCCGAGACTCGATCGTCGGTATCCCAATACCTTGTTCAGTCTCGTTACCGGCAAGTCACTTTACTTGTACCGTAATGCATGATCCTGTGATTAACCACTTGATGAGCTCATTATGATGATGCATTACCGAGTGGGCCCAGAGATACCTCTCCGTCATACGGAGTGACAAATCCTAGTCTCGATTCATGCCAACCCAACAAACACTTTCGGATATACCTGTAATGAACCTTTATAGTCACCCATTTACGTTGTGACGTTTGGCACACCCAAGGCACTCCTACGGTATTTCGGAGTTGCACAATCTCATAGTCTAAGGAAATGATACTCGACATTCAGAAAAGCTACAGCAAACGAACTACACGATCTTTGAGCTATGCTTAGGATTGGGTCTTGTCCATCACATCATTCTCCTAATGATGTGATCCCGTTATCAATGACATCCAATGTCCATAGTCAGGAAACCATGACTACCTTTTGATTAACGAGCTAGTCAACTAGAGGCTCACTAGGGACGTGTTGTGGTCTATGTATTCACACATGTATTACGATTTCCAGATAACACAATTATAGCATGAACAATAGACAATTATCATGAACAAAGAAATATAATAATAACCATTTTATTATTGCCTCTAGGGCATATTTCCAACAGGCCCCACATGATTTGCCTCTTTTTTTAACATAACGCGTCAGGTCACAATTTGTTTGTTCATCCGTGGTAGATGATTCTCCCTCCACCAAGTAGACAACCAGTACACGTGTCAAATTACCACGTGGGCTGCCTTTTCGTACAGAAATGAGCTCCACCGTGTACCTGCGCGGGTGTGGTTGGGAAAGAGACGGGAGTACGTGCGCCGTGCGTGCACCTCTTATCTTCGTGCACGTCCCCCACCTACGTGGGCATGTGTGAGAGATACAAACCTAGACAAATGGCTTGTGTGTAATAACTACTCTTCGTAAGCCATTATAAGAGTGGACAAAATGGTGAAGGAGGAGATAGGGGAGCGGCGGAGGTGTGCGATTCTTGGCCGGCGTTTGGCCTCGTTTAAATAGGAGATTAAATAGACGCGGACGGTAGGAGCTCGGCCGGTGTTGCGTTTAATGCCGGCCCGGTCATGAACGGACGTGTGTCCGGAGTGGGTTTCTCGGCTTCCACACGGGCGGGTTTCATGGAGGCGTTTGAATGCGGCAAGGAGGCGTGTTCAGTCGAGCGTGCAGCGAGTGGCGCCCTCGACTCTGACGTAGGACACCGCGCCATTCTTCCACTGACGTGTGGGCTCTTTGGGTACATGGCCTGCATGTCAGTGACCCAATGCAGGCAGCGCACAGCAGAGGAACCTTTGGTGGGCCAGGGCGGTCAGAAGGGGGCATTTCATAAACCGATGATCGTTCATTGAGTGTGATGTCATCCTTTTCATGTAGATAAGCCTACTATTTTGATAGCCCGCTCGATACGTTGTGATTCATAAAGACCGATGCAAACATCGATGTTCTGCTTATCACAAATAAGATTGATTAATTCCCGTAACAATCCATGTCCTTAGCAAAGGGTGCATGCATGTATAGGTTGAGCGTGTACCTTGCGTCGTGTGCTGTGTGCATGCGGGCGTGCGAGTGTTGTGTGCGTGCAAGGGTACATTTCAGTGTTGCATGCATGTGCGCGTACGTGCGTGTGTTCGTGAGTGCATGTGTACGTGTCAGTGTTGCACGCCTGCATGCGTGCGTGTCTTATGTGCGTGCATGTGTACCTGCGGGGTGAGGCTACACGTCAGTCGATTGACTTTTTCATCTCTGGGCATTAGATTTTCCAGCCATTGGATACGAAATCAAAGGGCCTGCAATTTATCATCAAACTCCACCCCCCTGAGCCGCCAGCCACCACTGGCTGAACCGCCATCCCCCGCCGCCCGCGGCCAGCCCGCGCTACGCCGCCGCCTCGCCCACACCAAAACCACTCCGCACCGCTGGTCCGCTGCCGCACTGGCCATCCCTCTAGCCCCCCACCCCCCCACCCCGTGCCGAGCTTTTTCTTCGTCGATCCCCACCCCACCACCCAATCAACGCGCCCCATCGCCGGCGACTGCCAGCCAGAGGTCTCACGACTTTGAGTACCCACCGACGACTAATTTATTTCCATTTCTGTCCCTCATATACGCACTAACGGGTGGGCCCTATGGTAATGTGCGCTGCTGAATGTGGATCGTTTGACTGGTTAATTGATCGTGTCATCAACAAATTACGGAGCTTTATGGTCAGCCAGTGACCGTATGATCACCCTAAAATGTATTTTATTAACACAATACAGACTCAAGCTACCATTTCTTTCTTTCATATACGGGCTGACAGGTGGGCCCCATGGTTACGCGCCCCGATGGTGCAACACTAGTTGTGCCACGTGGAACGTTTGACTGGTCAATTGATTGTGTCATCAACAAAATACGGAGTTGTACGGGTGAGCCAGTGACCGTATAATCATGACATGTATTTTTTAACACTATATAGACGCAAGGGCTCATATATACGCGCAAGCACTCACCGCTATAAGCGCACACACCCACACCCTACCCCTATGAGCACCTTCGAGAGAGTGAGCCAGCATATGATCTTGAGATTTTACGAAGTCACCATAGGTGCCTCGTAGTCGAGTGGAACGTCTCCTCCCACTGAACGCACATCGCCGAAAAATACTGAAATTAACCCAGGATAAATGCGAGCACCGGGACTTTAACCATGGTGGCCTCGAGAAACCACTGTCCTCCTAACCATCCAACCACATGTTTGTTAGCACGACATATTGTATGTGGTGACTGTGATGAGCTTATTCTGAAGTCCAGTGACCATATCGTGCTTTCGCTTCAAATACAATGACCGTAAGTGTCGTCAACAAAATACGGAGCACGCATCAAATGCAAAGTCCGTCAGTGTCATCAAGAAAATACGGAGACGTATCGTGAGCTAGATACCATATGATCACCACGAGAATGTATACGGTGACCGTAATGAGCATATTCTGAACTCCAGTGACCGTATAGTGCTTTAGCTTGAAATATGGTGACCGTCATGCGTGAATGTGCCGTGGGCATGCATACTTTTAGAGGGCCGAGAGATAGTTTGTGTGCGTACGTGAAAGTGGTGTAGAAAGAGGGGATGTCCGGTGGAGACAAGGAGAGATATGTCCTTCGTTTCTCTTTCCCGTGACTAATATTTTAGGAGAATATATAAACATTCACAATGCAGAACAAATATTTTTGGATGCACCATGCAATTAACTTTCATGTATAACATTGTACTATCGTATATGCTTATTTTCTTAGTGTCCGATTGCATGTGTGGTGTGGTGGGCACATCATTTCTAGTTGTGGTGGGTCAACATGAGGACTCATGGGTCGATTCCATCCTACACCACATAGGTTGGATCGAGACGCGTTATACAAAGACGCATGTGGAGGACTCAGCGTACAACACGAAGCTAGCTACCAGAGTCACAGAGGACTCTATCCCCACTGGTGATAAGCCGACTATATATGATTTGTAACCCTAGGCCCCCAGTATGTTATAGAAGCTTGGGGGCTAGTTCGTCGATAGAATACACACACGCACAATGCCTGGTATTCACGTGTACTTTATACACACCCCTATCACTAATATATAGTACAAGTAGTAGGCTTTTTCCTCAACTACAAGGGTCCGAACTAGGGTAAAACTTTGCCTCGTATTACCATCCAGCCTAACAGTCAGGGATATCCTACTGAATGATATGATGGAATCATATCCGCCAACTACTAAGAGAGAGGTGTGTCTTGGGGGGGGGGCAATGTGTGCAAGAGAGGCCTAAAGATAATGTGCGTGCGGGAGACACGTAGGCACACACACATATATATATATATATATGTGTGTGTGTGTGTGTGTGTGTGCATATAGAGGGCTAGTAGATACCGTGCATGTGTGTATATGCATGTGAGAGAAATAGTGTTTTCCAACTGAGATTAGTGAAAAGAGTGGTACATAGTAGTCAGAGAGAGAGAGAGAGAGAGAGAGAGAGAGATACGGAGAGAGCATGTGCGTGAGACTCCCCGACACCCCAAGAGAGATTGTGAGCATGTGTGAAAGAGAAATGCCGATGCATATAAAGTGTGTTCACTTATGCGGTAGATAGAGAGATATATAGCGCGTTTGTGAGAACGGGCCGAGGCATAGTGCATCTACGTGTAAAAGGCGGTTCTACGCATTAATTAAAATATAAATGGCATTATTATTTTTGGATGAGATCATGAATTTTGCAAATTGCGTATGGACGAAAATCGGTCTATCAGACACCCATACTCTATTGAATTCTAGCATGTGCATGTGTTTATTTCATATTATCGATCCATAGAGTGAGAGCGGTTTGAAATACAGGCAATGGATGCTTTTGCAATTCATATATAAACATTAATTAGTGCACTCCATGTTGTTAGTGTGAAGCACTTTATACATTTGTCACTTGCATGGATACATTCCAAATTGCTAGCTACGAAATAGAATACATGTCGAATTCAACATAAAGGGGGTTTCGAAGATTCGAATTCATAGGAAGTGCATTCATCTATTTGAACCCGAGATAATGGCATTTGTAAATCAGATGTAAAAGGGGGCATCAATCTTTGTTGTGCGTTTGAACATGCTATATATATTCATACGCATGTCTAACTTTTTTTTGCAACCAAGGAGATTATATCTGGAACCATGCATGAACTGAGGTAAGTTGCATATTTTTTAATATATACTCGTGTACAATGTATATTCAAATGTACCACCTCCATTCCAAAATAATCGTAGCTTTAGGATTTTCAAGAGTAAAGATTTGTGAAGTTTGACAAATCCTGAATGTTCAATTCAAGAGAACCGAAAACGTTAATGCTTCTGCTCCCAAATATTGAACGAAGCGCCAAATAGGCCTCTGGTCACCCGAAACCGCGCGAGACTAATGTTTGGTGGTAGGAAATTACTGTCCTGACTCTGGCCCGTGTAGCCTATCGGCCCGATGTCCAAAGGTCTAAACCGGGGTAGGTTTGTAACTTCACCAAGACGCCAGTCTCAACCGCCTCCGAGAGGCATTCATACGCCGTGGGCGCCTAAACACCCATGCGCTCGGCCGAAATCTATCCCGCCCACATTTGGGACACCTGAGATTACTGTCCTACCCCCAACCCGCAATATGTCCGAAATTTTAGATGGGGGCAAAGTTTGTAACTTTCCCCAAATTTCAAACAAGCGCGTCCCAAACCAAAACATTGTTCCCCCTTAGTTCCCCGCCTCCCTCCGTTTCCCCATTCATACTCCGTGGGCGCCAAAACGCCCTCTCCACCAGCCGCGAAACCCCAGCCTCCTCCGTCCTCCACCCCATTGTGCTCAATCCACCGCTGCCCTCCTCCATCACGCCGGAGCCGGTACCCCGACGTCGTCGTCCAACGCAACCGCAACCGCAACGCCCTCAAGGACTTAGCAGCTGAAGCCGAGGTAGAGCTGCCTCCACGACGCCGACGCCGACGTGCGCCGTACCAGAACTACTCCGACCACGCCGTCCTGCGCCTCACTGCTGCCGCTCCACTGTCGCAACCGTCCACCGCACCGGAGCCGTTCCCGCTACGCCGTCGTTCGCCGCCTTGGATCTGCTTCCCCGCCGCCGACAGACGGCCACCGCACCACACTCAACAACTTGGCCATGGGTTCGTCCAAGGCTGCACCGTCCTCCACAACTTCTCGTTTCAAGCGAACCACAAGAAGATCGTTGGAAAAACAGAAGGAGGACACAGCACTGCCAGCAGAAAGAGGTACTCCTCTTCCCTTATTCGTGCAAACCTTACGTCTCTGCTCACACCGTATTCATCCCACGAAAGAAACTAGTTGAGCGCTTCTTACTGCATCTTCTTCGTGATACTAAATGCACAAGGTTTCCTCCCTTTACTATTTCACCTTTGCTAGAGGTCAGTAGCCCGCCTGGATTTCAATTCAGGGTCACTCGAACCGCAATTAAAAGAAGCAGCACCCGCTTAGGCGCGCGGAGCACCTAGTCCGCCTATTCGTCGGGGAAGTGGCGCATCCGTGTCTATCATAGGGGTGTGGGGCACATGAGATGTTTGCGCCCGATCTGGAGGTCGGCGGGGCTTAAATGGATGGCCGGGGGCCGGTGCCAAGCACGGCGGTGAGGTGAGGTCGAGGGGAGGGCGCAGGCAGGGGACTGGGCCGGTGGTCGCTGCCGTTTCGAGGAAGATCGTCAACACTGACTGGCTGGAGGTAGATGAAGGCGATCTGCCCGTTCTTTGTACATCGGACGGTGCAGAAAAAATGGACTGGCCTATTTGTTTTCAGTCGAATGTTATTTTCATAGAATCCTGTAGTAATTTAGTGTGCCATGCATGTTGTAGAGCTATCATATGTCTCCCATCATTTATTTCTCATTGACCTGCTATCTGCTACCTTTACACTGTACTAATTGTGCACACACTTCACCCATACTCACACTATTGTTTTTTATGCATGGGTATTTCAGACTCTGACGCAGTGTTGATGAATGCTGAAAAGAAAAGACAGAAGTCACTCCAGTGTAATTCGAAGATAAGCACTAAGCTTTTCAGCGCTCTAAAGGATGCAGTGTCAGCAGTTGGAGACAGTAAACGTAGCTCTGCAGTTGATGATCTCAATTGCCACACACAACCATCCCAGGTGCTTGCTTTAACTTCGCGCTGTCAAATGTGGTTGCATGTTGCATATGGTGTCTAGCTTGTATTGCTTCCAATTTGGTTAAATTGCATCTGCTTACTTTACACATTATACCTTTGATAATGACATGCCTTCCTGTTTTTGATACATACTACATATGTCTATTAACCATGTTCGTACATCAAACTAATGCTCTTTTGTATCCCTCGTCAATCACTTATGATGAGACAGTCACCCGAGTGGGTTACTGTGAGACGCCATACTCGTTTAAAGAGTGCAGTGTCATCCTCCCCACATGATTCTCAAGAAACAGCAAGGCTAAATGAAGATAGTCAACGTAGCTCTCTAGTTGATGACCGCAATTCCCCCACACCACCATCACAGGTGCTTGCTCTAACTTCGCAGTGTGATATGTGGTTGCATGTTGCATACGGTGTCTAGCTTGTAATGCTTCTAATTAGGGTAAATTGCATCTGCTTAGTTTACACATTATACCTGTGAATATGACATGCCTTCCTATTTTTGGTACACACTACATCTATGTGTTAACCTTGTTCTTACATGAAACTACCTCTCTTCTGTATCCTGCATCAATCACTTACGATGAGTCACCTTTATTCGTTGCATATTGCATATTATTTCTAGCCTGTTGCCATGTATTGCTTCTAATTTGGTCAAATACATTTGTTAGGGCACCCTTTTAATTTGGCAGAGTGATATTGGTTTCATCTTTCATATGGTTTCTAGCTTGCATTGATTCTAACAAGTTCAAGCACCTTGTGCTTAGTTTACACTTTATACATCATACATGTCAATATGTCACGCCGTCCTGTTTTTCATACATATTCCATCCTCCTATCATGCGGCTGCCTTACATGAAAGTAGTGTTCGTCAGTATCATGCATCAATGAGTTCTGAAGAGCAAATTTTATTCCTTTTTCTTGTGGGTTTGACTTGACAAGGCAAAATCAAGAAAGAGGAAGGAAAAGAGTAAGGAAGGCGATGATGGTGGTCCTCTGCAGCAACGTAAACGGAGCATCTGTACCGATTCTCCTTGTACTGATAGTGCATTACAAGGTCCAAGTCTCCGCTCCCCTACTCCACCATCCAAGGTGCTTGCTCTAACTTGGCAGTGTGATATCTGGTTGCATGTTGCATATGGTGTCTAGCTTGTATTGCTCCTAATTAGTGTAAACTGCATCTGCTTAGCTTACACATGATACGTGTGAATATGACACGCTTTCCTGTTTTTGGTACATACTATATCTGTCTATCACACCATGTTCTTACATGAAACTACTCTTCTTGTGTATCCTGCATCAGTCACTTATGATGGAACACCTTTAAGTTGGCAGTGTGATATTGGTTTGCGTCTTGAATATGATTTCTAGCATGTATTGCTTCTAGTTTGATGAACGCCACCTATGACGAGACAGTTTTAACTTGGCAGAGTGATATTGATTGCACCTTTCATATGGTGTCTAGTTTGCAGTGCTTCTAATTTGTTGAAGTGCCTTCTGCTTAGTTACCACATCATAGGTGTGAATATGTCAAGCCGTCCATTTTTTCGTACATATTCCATCCTCGTATCATGACTTTGCCTTTCATCAGAGTAGTGTTCGTCAGTATCATGCATGAATGAGTTCTGAAGAGCGAATTATATTCCTTTTTCTTGTCGGTTTGACCTCACAATGCAAAATCAATAAAGCTGAAGGAAATTGGCAAGGCATTGGATGATGGTGGTCCTTCCGAGCAACTGAAACGGAGGTTCTCTACAGATTCTACTCCGCCATCCTCCCAACAAGATTCGCAAGACAACGCAAGGCTAGACAGTCAACGTAGCTGTGTAGATGATGAGCACATCTCCCCTACTCCACCATCACAGGTGCTTGCTCTAACTTGGCACTATTATATGTGGTTGCATGTTGCGTATGATGTCTAGCTTGTATTGCTTCTAACTTTGTTGAATTGCATCTGCTTACTTTACACATAATGCCTGTGAATATGACACGTGTTCCTGTTTCTAGAACATACGTGTACATGATGAGCACATCTCCCCTACTCCACCATCACAGGTGCTTGCTCTAACTTGGCACTATTATATGTGGTTGCATGTTGCGTATGATGTCTAGCTTGTATTGCTTCTAACTTTGTTGAATTGCATCTGCTTACTTTACACATAATGCCTGTGAATATGACACGTGTTCCTGTTTCTAGAACATACGTGTACATGATGAGCACATCTCCCCTACTCCACCATCACAGGTGCTTGCTCTAACTTGGAACTGTTATATGTGGTTGCGTTTTCCGTATGATGTCTAGTTTGTATTGCTTCTGATTATGTTGAATTGCATCTGCGTAGCTTACAACTTATACCTGCAACGATCACTTACCCATAAGACACATTTAACTTGGGACTGTGATGTAGGTTGCATCTTGCATTGTCTTCTAGCTTGTACTGCTTCTAATTTCTTGAAATGGCACTTACGACGAGACACTTTTTACCTGATAGAGTGATATTGGTTGCATGTTCATATGGTGCCTAGCTTTCATTTCTTCTAATTTTGTTGAAATGCCTTCCGCTTACTGTTTTTTCATACATATTCCATCCTCCTATCGTACGTGTGAATATGAAACGCTGTCTTTTTTTGTATATATTCCATCCTCCTATCCTGCGCTTGCCTTACATCAAAGTAGTGTTCGTCTGTATCATGCATCAACCAGTTATGCAGAGCTAATTTTATTCATCTTCTTGTGGTTTTGACTTCATAAGGCAATATCAGAAAATAGGAAGGAAAAGAGTAAGTTAGGGGATGTTGGTGGTCCTCCGCACCGACGCAAACAGAGACTCTCTAGATTTGCCACTGCTACTGCTAATGAAGTTGAAGTCCCAAGTCTACATGATGAGTTCATCTCCCGTACTCCACCATCGCAGGTGCTTGCTCTAAGTTGACAGTGTGATAATTGGTTTCATGTTGCATATGTTGTCTAGCCTGTATTTCTTCTATTTTGATTAAATTGCACCTGCTGAGTTCATACGTTATACATGTGCATATGACATGGCGTTCTGTGTCTAGAATACACTGCATCTATCTATCATACCATGTTCTTACATCAAAGTACTGCTGTTGTGTATCCCGCATCAGTCACTCATGATTGGACACTTTTAACATGGCAGTTTGATAGTGGTTGCATCTTGCATTGATTTCTACGTTGTACTGCTTCTAATTTTTCGAATTGCCACTTATGACAAGACACTTTTAACTTGGCAGAGTAATATTGGTTGCATCTTTCATATGGTGTCTAGCTTGCATTACTTCTATTTTCTTGAAAATCCTTCTGCTTAGTTTACACATCGTAGCTGTGAATATGTCATGCCGTCCTGTTTTTCTTACATATTCCATCCTCATACGGTTGTCTTACATCAAAGTATTGCTTGTCTGTATCATGCATCAATGAGTTCTGAAGAGCGATTTTATTCTTTTGTGTTGTGGGTACGGCTTGACATGGCAAAGTCAAAAAAGAGCAAGGAAAATAATATAGTAGGGAGTGGTGTTACTCGTCGGGTGAAACGGAAAAGGATCTGCCGTCCAGATTCTGCTGGTACTTATAGTGCAGTAGAAGGTCCAAGTCCACCGGCTAAATCTACAAACACAGTATCACCTGCTCCACCAGCTGCAGCATCCGCTTCAACTGTACCAGCATCTCAACGAGTTACTCGTTCGTTTGCTCCGGAACTGGCCAGTTCCCAAGCTGCCTTCACACCTAACACTACTTCCGAAGCACTGCTGACACAACAGGACTTGGCAAGATCAGATGAACCTCATGAGCATCAACACCAAGACGGTACCTGACCGAGTCAAGTTGCAGTTGCATGCTCCTTTATATGTACTCTCACAGTTTGATGTACACTAACACTTTCCATATTCGTTGTTGAACTAGCACCACGACGCAAGCGGAAACAGACATCAGGGATAATGCTTGACAGATTAACAAAATCTAAAGGAGGAAGAATGGAGATCCATTTTGAGGCAGGTTTAAAAAGGCCACGTGATGCTACAGAGTCAGCCAAGTTAGTATCAGAGGCAGCCGTTGCCGTTAGGTGTCATGCACGTATCCTCCCAACGTGGATCCAGTACAGGAATGAGAAAGACAATACCCAGTTTAACACCTTCCTTGACCATTTATCCGTAAGTAATGTTATTCATCGCAATTAGTAATATTGTCTTGCTCTGTCCCATACTTTCTAGCTTCCTCCTAATAAGACTCACATTCTTTTTTCAACAGATGAGGTTCAAGTTGGATCCGAAAGATGATGCAACTAAACAAGCATGCACTCATGTTTTTCAGTCTGCTCTGCGACAGTATCGGTACCACCTTAGAAAATCTCACTTTGAAGGCAAGGCTAACAATGAAATCGCCCAAACATCTCCAGTGGAATATATTACAGATGAAGACTGGACAACCCTCGTTAAACACTGGTCTGATCCAAAGTATCAGGTAGGCTATATGTATTTGATCAGACCACATATTGAACTTGTATTTATGTATGTGCCTTACAAGTGTATCTTCTTCTAGGCTAACTGTTTGAAGAACAAGACCAACCGTTCTAAAGTGAAATTCCAACAGACAACAGGATCTCGTAGCTATATTGCACACTGCGAGGCTCTTGTAAATAGCTGCTACTTCCTTCTTTTTTCTGTGCCATATTATCGTATCTATATTGACTTGTTCCAAATACAGAGGAAAGCCTGTGCGGACCAAAAAGAACCTGAACCGAATGCAGTGCAAATCTTCAAGGATTGCCACACCAGCAAGATGAAGGGCATGAGCACACCAGTTCAAGCCGCTGTTGTAAGTCCTTACTCCTCCTGCCTTTGAACTGATTGGTACTGTGATGTGTTCATTTAACTACTTGGTTTGCAGCCAATGTCAGTTACTCTGTTCACTTTTATACACAGTTGTCTTAACGTATCATTTCACCTTACATGGTTTAAAAGAGATGAAGGATATTCTTTTGGTCTTGATCTGTATTCTAGTTGTTATGTTCACGTGCGCACACAATGATAAAATAGCCTGTTTGTTTTATATCTGTTTGCCCATGATATGAATGATGTCATACTATGTTCATCCTACTTTAAACCATGTCTCTTTATCCTTAGATGTCAACGAATGTGAGGAAATAGACAATACAGTAGGCATGCTACATGGACATATGTTCCGAAAGTGATTTTATTATGTAGTTGGCACTACAATACATGCTAATGTATTACAGTAGTTCACCAAAATAAGTTATGTATAAACGTGTAACCTACTTTGTTTGTTTTTGTCTCATTAGTAACTTATCTGGTACACTAATCTACAAGTTCAAACTTTCAGGAAGCTATGGAAAAAATGATTGAACAGCCACAACCACCTGAAGGTGACGAGGCTACCACAGGCACAATGTCACCTCTTGCTGCAGTGCGTCAGTATCTCTCCACTAACAGTGCAAAAAGCACCTTCCTGCGTAATTCTGGGTTGGTTGTCAAGGTAACCTCGTCCAAATCGCCTACTGAACAAAATCTTCCTGCTAGACAGAGTGATATATCTGTGCTCCAGACACAAGTCCAATCCCTAATGGACGTCGTTTTGGAAACAAGAATAGTGGTTGACAAATGTCGTCAAGATATGAATGGTTTTGAAACCAGACTATCAGACATTCGCTTCGTTGTTCAAGAGCAATGGCGGAAAAAAGGTGAAGATCGTGCTGCTCCATCAGATTCTACAGCCTGAAACATTAGCACTCAGGTCAAATGATCTGTGCTTCTATACATCTGATGGTGCTTTTATCTGCAAGGACTGTAAACTTTATGCCAACAGGCCTTTTGTTGTATGGTTGGAATTTATTTTGTTGTGATACAACATTTATGATGCTGCCAAAGGCTGCAGTAATTACGACGCTATTTTTGTATAGTGTAGGTTTATCTTAGTAATGTATTCGGCCGAAAGCTTCGTAGGAGCCCAACATGCCAACATTCGTCGGGCCCATTCCAATTGGGCTAAAAACGATTATGGGCCGAAATTTGCATGTAGCCCACTAAAAATATCTGGGCCTAAATCAGCATAAGATTTCATATTTTTCTGGTAGGCCTGTGCCCATAGTGGGCCTTTAACAGGCCTAAACATAATTTGGGCCCTCAGTAACAATAGGCCGTTTACAGGTGTAAATATCTCGAGCCCATAAAAACATGGGCCTTTAAAAGACCGAAAGTGAGATTGGGCCCTGATTGTGCCAAATAACCCACTGGTCTTAGCAGGCCGAAATGGTGGCCCATTTACGATGCAGATCTTTCACAGGCCGAAATTCGGACGGGCCGTAAATGCGCCGACCTAATACAAGGGCCTTTAACAGGCCGGAAGTTCGGTCGGGCTAGATTATCGTGATTTTCATATGGGCCGTTAATGGTCCCGATGTGACGTTGGGCCACATATGGCCCATGGATTTCGTCCGACGTTAACAGGCCGAAAAAAGGCGAAGTGGCCCAAATCTATAGTGGGCCTCTAACAGGCCGAATGTCAGACATGGCCGAATATGACCCAAATCCTTCACGGTCGTTTATGGGCCGAAAGTTTCAATGGCCTGTAAATGGGCCCAAATGAAGCAGGACCTTTAACAGGCTGGAAATACATCGGGCCGTAATTCGGCCCATATACTTAGCGGACTGTTAACGGGCCAGAAGTGACCATGGGCTGCGATGATGAAAAGTTTAGGATAGGCCATTGACGGGCCGATTTGACACTAGCCGTACGGGCCTTAACTGAGAATGTTGGGCCTTTAGCTGGGCCGACCCATTATGGTCTGCAAAATCTTGTGGGCCTTTAGCTGGGCCGGCCCATTATGGCCTGCAAAATCTTGTGGGCCTTTAGCTGGGCCGGCCCATTATGATACACAAAATCTCGTGGGCCTTTTGCTGGGGTGGCCCATTATGGACCGCAAAATCTTGTGGGCCATTAGTTGGGCTGGCCCATTTAAACTTTATGGGCCGGTCCACGTGTCAACATATCATAGGCGCATCTCGCCCATTGTATGAGTGACACCTGTGCCAACGCGGAGAAGACACATGTTTCCATCAGCCAATCAGAATTTTACACGTGGAAAATCCCCATTGGTCCAGGCTGTTAACGGGTTCTCGGATCCAAAACCGGACCCGATAGCTTAACGGTGTTTCGTTACGATGGATGCCATGTGTCGGTCACCCTTGACGAAAGCACTTCTGTGACGCGCGATTTATCGTCATGGAAGTGGACACTTCTGTGATGATAATTTTGGTAATGTCATGGAACACTTCTACGACAACACATGTATGACTATCTTGATTCTGTCATAAATTTGTCATGGATGTACATGCATGACAGAAAATGTGACCTACTATGACAAACACGTATCATCACGGAAGTGTTTTTTTTTGTAGTGCAAGTCACTACGGTAAGTGGAAAAATCTGCATGTCCATCGCAGGATCATACATCCTCCATGGTTCTCTGATGCCATTGAACACAAGGACTTCATTTATGTTGTCGACTCCTTCTATGGCTGGACGTATTGCTGGACTACTCCAGTCATCGCTAAAAACGGCTATTACAGCAGTATGTTACTTTCCTATGATATCATGATGGCTTGCTTATATTACTGTCAACATTTAGTGAAAAAATATTCATGCTCATAACATGTTATTCTTAAGATTGACTACATTAAGAGCCCTTTTTTATTTGACTCCAACTTGATATGATGTTGCGGGCCGCCTGGTGTCCCTACCCTTCCTAATCCCAGAACCTTTCAAATAAAAGCGGCATGGCAGTTGCAGGTGGTTCCTGGCTCCATCAGACGACGACGAACGATTGATGATCGTTCGCACGTACCGGCCGTGTTGTTTTGTGGAATAGAATCACAGTCACTGCAAGGTCTTTGAGTAGGATCCCAGCTTCTCTGGGCCTTCAGGAATTTTTGAATGGAGGCTGGTAAGTATCCTTGGTACATGCTCTCTGTTTCTCGGACTGAATTATCCGATTAACCAGGAGATAACTAACGGCAAGGATCATGATGGCAGCGTGGTTTCGTTCATCAGGCAAAATTGTGTGTACACAGCGTACCATGCGTCTCTACATGCAACATACCATGATATGTGCCGCCACGCTATGCAGCCCAAAGTAGGAGAGAGGGTCGCAAGTATCATACTTCGACCTGTTAGCTGGAGTTTCCCCCATCAGGCACCCATCCGGTTTATGCCGTCAGCCAATCTCCACAGCTTAATAAATAGTAACGTCTAACTGAGCGAGTTAGTTAGATCCGTACACTTGGTGTAGTAGGATCTTTATTTAGTTTGATGCATACACTTGTTCTTTTTTGGTAGCCCTTTTGTAACGATGGCTGATGTTTGGTTCGGAAGAGAGAGCTGCGTCTTTACTCTTCTGGCATGCTTACTGCTTCGGTTGCACCCCAAGCCCTAGTTGTTGCTGCTGCTATTTTCAATGTACAATCAGAAGTATATTTTGTCTGTTGGTTGAATAAATGTGTTGTTAGAACGACAAACACAATGTTTTGGAAGTCTTTGCACGGTCCGATCCTTTAGTGCCCCTGTACCGTATGTAGTGCATACTATTTTTGGTACGAAACACATTTTCCACTTGTTGATAACATGCAACCCACTGATGAAGGCCCAATAGAGGAGCCCATAATTAACAGGAAGGGAGGCTCTTACATGAATCCGACCCAGGTACATGATCATGGTCCCCTAAACATAAATTAGTTGTCAGGGGAAACGACACCTTTGGGATCCCAGGGAATCCCTTCTTCGGTTGGCGGGGCGTGGGGCTGCGCAAAGAGCAGGTCTAGTGATCAGAGCGTGGGGATTTTTACTCAGGTTCAGGCTGCAAATGATGTGTAAAATCCTAATCCTACTTGTCTGTGTTTCTCTTGTGCTCTTCCATTCTTGGACTAGCTAGTATGCGTGCCCAGTCCAAAAGTCCGAATCCTTCCATAGTATGCCTCGGGCCTCCTTTCATATGTCAAAGGGGTCGCCACAGTGGCACATAGAAGGTGGAAAGTATCTACAGTGTACAAGTTTATCGCCTGATACCATAGGACAAACGCATTTAATGCACTGCCTACGTGCCCTCTTGCTTTATCGGGGGTGGCAACAGAGCTCGTCCAGTCTGTCGCCGCCTCGCCTTGCTTCGACGCGCGTGCTGGTGCGGTGACAGGGTCTTCACAAAGATCTGCACACCACCACGTAGGTGCTTGACTAGTTGGCTTAGAAGCTGCATGCTGCCACGCAGGTGCTTGCCTAATTGGTGGGCTGGTTGCCGCGTCGGAACGGCTGTGGGGCAGCGAAACTTTGGTGGGTGCGGGCCTAGCCATGGTTCCGCAGATGCCCCCGGCAAGGGCCTTGCCGGGGTCTTGCAGGCCTCCCCGGCAAGGATCCTGCCGGGGGTCTTTGGCCGTCCCTGGCAAGGATCCTGCCAGGGGTCTTCGGCCTACCCCGGCAAGGATCTTGTCGGGGGTCTTCATCTTCTGGTTCTTATCCAGGCTCGCAGGCCTTTGGTCTTCACAAAGATCTACATGCCACCACGCGAGCGCCCCTGAGTCTTGGTCTCGATGTTGTCGATGGTGTCAGAGCTCTTAGGCTCAAGGGTGGCGGCCTCGCTGGTGTCGGGCAAGTCGCCTCGGCAAGGCTCTTGCCAGGGCTATGTAGGCTGCCCCGACAAGGGTGTTGCCGGGGGAAGCCCATCTTGCCCCTTCGCTCTTCATGCCTCTGGCTTGAGTGCTGCCTTGGCAGTCTCGTTCCTTTCCTTCCTCTGCCCCGCCAAGAAGGGTCACAGGTGTGGCTATGACTGCCCGTGCACAAGTAAAAGGGGTACAGAAAGGCCCCTACTTTTGTACACTGACAAGAGCCCCTGGGCCTGGGCCACACATAAGCGCGAAGCGTTGTTGGGCCAGGCCTAGAACGATGCGCGGACACGCGTGGCAGAGTTTTACCCTTCTCAGTCGCCAATTGTGCTTCTCCACGACTTGCATTGAGTGTGTGACGTGGGGGTCGGGTGTGGAACGGTCGTAGCATGCTTGCGTCACCCTGCGGTGAATAGTAAAGAGGCGGCCCACATCTTCCCCACAAAAAAGAGGAAGCCACAAGAGCGCGGCCCATTTCAAACTGGACTCGAGTC
Organism: Triticum aestivum; assembly: GCF_018294505.1. NCBI lineage: Eukaryota > Viridiplantae > Streptophyta > Magnoliopsida > Poales > Poaceae > Triticum > Triticum aestivum. The sequence goes on along the minus strand of NC_057806.1, from coordinate 463,748,804 downwards.
ATGGCCTTCATGGCGCCCACGCCCCATGATTACGGGGTGGAAAACGGTCGTCCCACTTGTCTTCTTAATTCCGGCCCGCCCGCCACGTGTCCCTCATACCTCAAGGAGGGTAGGTGGTGGATACACAGGGCACGAGCCTTAATGCCGAGGCGGGAAGTTAGGTGTTGCTCATTGGAGCAGTGGGTCGGTCCTGATTCCCTGCGCCTCTGGCGGCCGGATTGATCGAGTGGGGCGGCCGCCCTTAGGTTGGGGGGCTGAGTCCCGACTCTGCCCCTCTATAAAAAGGGGGAGATGGATAGCATCCTTCTGCATTCATCTCTTTCCTGCTTGGTCCCTTTCTTCCACTCGCCAAGGTGGGAGGGCGCGTCGGCACTCCAATGGCAGCGACGATGGCTTTTGCTTGACAGCATGTCCCCCTCCTCCGGAGCACATGGCGGCGGAGCCCGCTGTGAGAGGAAGAGGGAGGGGGTGAGGCCGAGGCCGCCGTGGCGCTCAAGGGAGAGGAGGACGGGGCGGCGCACCGGACGCCCTTCCGCCAGCGGCTCTTCCCCCAATGGAGGGACATGTCAGAGACCAACCCCGCGAGTTCTTCATCAGGTTGTACAAGCCAGTGTGTGGTCACCACCGCCTCCCCACTCCGTTTGCTTGGGAAATGGAGCTTGACCCACCACAGGCCTTGAGGCTGCATATGAGGGGCTGCGGGAACGGCGGCATGCGAGTCGATGTCGACTTTCCCGCCCCTCACATCATGTATCTCCATGGTGGGTAGAAGACCTTTGCCTGTGCCCATAGCCTATCAGAGGGGCATGTTCTCCAGTCAAATTAATGGAGAACGACCTGCTCTCCGTCAAGGTCTTTGGGCACTTGGGAACCCGCTTAGGGTGCTACGTGGAGAGCTCCACCGACAACGAAACTTCCTCCTCGGGCGACAGTGACGAGGAGGACAGCAACAGCGACGGCGTGGGTAGCGGGCGGGAGGATGCTGATTCCGACTGACCATCGGCGGTAGCACCGTCATCTGCATCGCCCTCCTCTTGTCGGATGTGGGGTTCCGACAAACCATTAAGGTTGTAACACTGGGGTGCGCGCGAAGTCTTTCCTTCCCACCAATCTACGCCCTAGCTCGCTAAGATCTCGTGGACGAACTCGACGAACTCGCAACACAGAAAGACACAAGGTTTATACTGGTTCGGGCCACCGTTGTGGTGTAATACCCTACTCCAGTGTGGTGGTGGTGGATTGCCTCCAGGGCGGATGATGAACAGTACAAGGGAAGAACAGCCTCCTGAGGTTGAGGTGTTCTTGTGAGTAGGCTCTCGATCGGGTCTGATTGTGATGCCTCTACTATGGTGGCTAGCTCTACTTATATAGGCCCTAGTCCTCTTCCCAAATATCGAGCGGAAAGGGAGCCGACAACGGCGGGCAAATTTAAAGGGGGACAGCTAGTACAAGCTATCCTGACAAAAGTGGTCTTCGCCTGCGAAAGGCTCTGGTGGTGACGCCGTCTTGGGCTCCACGATGACCTCCGTCTTGCCGTCCTCCTGGTCTTGGTCTCGTTGCACCAATATAGCAACCTTTGCCTGATGCCTCGGTAATCTTCGCCTGCACTGGCCTCCATAGCACCAAAGAGGAAACAAGGACGCTGCACACGCTGGCTCCCGCCTGGCTCCCGCCTGGTGTCGTGTGTCATGGCTCACGTCGCGAGGGCCTCATGAGGTTTGCCCCGCCTTGATATCTCCGCTCCTCGTGAGCCTGCCTGGCTAGGCCAAGAGGAGGCCTTGCGTCGTCCGCCTCGCGAGGGTCTTGGATGCCTTATTGATTAAGATGGGTCGTACGGCCTCCTGGCTTAGCCACGCCGCGGGCCGCAGGCAGGCAAATCTAGGGACCCCCGTTCCCAGGACGCCGACAGTAGCCCCCGGGCCCAAGGTGCGCTCGGGCTTGGCTTCATGGCGAATCCAAGGGCCAAGTACGGAGCACCGCGGGCCCCCAAAAGCCTGCAGCCTCGATTGACGCGTGGTGGTTGATTGGACGTGGGCGTCTCCGCTTCCCCATGCTGCCCTTGAATCCACCTGTCTATGCGGCCCCGCCTCTTACACAGTTATTCTTCCTTCGCCACGCCCGGCTCTTCCAATCTCCTTGCTGCCTCGACGCCCTGCTCCGCCTTCTCAATCTGACCTGTGCTCCGCCCGCTTCACCGCCATTGCGTCGAAGCACGCCGAAAAGGGGAAGAAACCTCTGCCCTCGCCAACTTCGCCTCCATCCTTCGAGCCGGCGCTCGGCCGGCCTCGGGTGCTCAACGACGAGGCCATGGACAAGGTGCGCCCCATGCTTGCCTCTAGTTTCAATGAGTGGGGAGAGATGCCGGCTTGGCCCGGGTCTTGCACCAGCATGGCTCGGGCAGTTACCGAGGTTCCGATCTTCATTGATGCCCTCTGGGTTGGCCTGATTCCTCCCTTCTCTGCCTTCTTCAATGCGGTGCCCGAGAACTATTAGATCCACATGCTCCATCTCGATCCTTAGGCCGTGACCCTTCTCGCGGTCTTCGCCTTCGTGTGCAAGGCCATGGTGGGCATCGCCCCCTCCGTGGCACTCCTCCACCACTTCTTCTCGTTGCATCTCACTGGTCCCCGGCAGAGCTCAGGGTGCGTGGGTTTCCAGGCCGTGGCTGCGACGGCAGGTGTGGGGATTGACTTCGAGCTCCCTTCATCCACAAGCAAGTTCCGTACGCGATGGGTGTTTGTTGACGCCGGCGTGCTCAACCCTCTGCTCCAAGCTCCGGTGGGGCCTGCTATTCCAAACTCCTGCTGGGGTCATCAGAAGCTCACGAGCCCCTACCTTGCCCCGTCTGGGCCAGGCTGAGGTGGTTAAAGGACCTTGGCGTGACTGCACCCATGGTGGTGAGGGAGTTCGTTAGGCGTCGAGTTGCTCCACTCCAGCGCCATTCTCGCCCGATGTGGGACTTGCTCAGCAGACATGACAACATGAGGTTTCAGGAGGAGGGGCTTCCTCTCGCCATGCGGTAGACAGTGCTCATGGTCCTATCAGGTGTCCCTCTACCAGAAGAGATGCCTAGGAACAGCTGCATGTTGTACCGCTGCGAGAATAAAGTCACATTTGCCGTGAACATGCCTTCCTTTGATGAGTGGGCGCTGCGGCCAGTCATTTTGGTGGGGCCCTGTGAGAACCCCGTCATCGTGGTCCCCTTCTTCTCCGCCGGTGCCAGGCTCGCCCTAGGTGACGGTGCGGGGGAGCGAGCTGTGACGGGGGCCGGCAGCTCAGGTGCTGAGGAGCACATGTCGGGTGGTGATCCGGTGCATCGTCCTTGGGGGCCTGCGACCCCCCTCCTGAGGCATCGGTTGCCAAGGAGATGCGGCATGCGGCTCCCGAGGCTGAGGCTCCAGGAGCCTCAGGAGGTCGCAGTGGGGAGGAGCCGGGCTGTTCGCCTCAGCCGGGCTCCCCTAAGGCCATCCCTCTTGAGTCTTCTTCGGCTCCGCCGCGCACCGGCCGTCACGTCCAGCGCTTCGGTCGCCTTTGTGTGGACTTTGAGGAGCTTCGCAAGAGGAAGGGATCCCCCGTCGGCATTGGGCATTCCTGCCCTGCTTGCTGCCCCTGGGGCAGGGTCGGTCGGAGGAGCATCCCCGCCTTCGGGACGTGCTGAGTCCGTGGTTTGGCCGCCCCTCGGCCATGGTCTAGCGTGGAGCTTGGCGAGCGTGCCCAAGACTCCTCCTCTGCTCATGAGCAATCGCTGGCTGACCTCGGTCTTCAGTTCCTCTTCAAGCAGCGAGCCTCGATCAGCTTGGGCTCCTCGCAGGGATGGGCTGATGTCAGGCACGGCGCCAGCCCCCAGCCCCCAACCGGGAGGTGGCGCGCCACTTGATGCTCCACCCGCAGCCCCCGAGGTGGAGGACGAGGCAGGTCGAGCGTTCGAGCTCGAGCGCGGGCGCAGCGTAGTCCGTCACGAGCTCTTCCAGGAGGCGATGGGCGCGATGAGCCACCTCGGTGAAGAGCTTGCTGGTGTCGACTCGTGTCTTGAGGCTGAAGGTCTTCGGTTGGTGGAGGAGCGGCACAAGCTGCGAGTGGCCATCAACCTTGGTCGCTATCAGCGCGACCTCGAGAACGTGAAGGCTGAGGCGTCCCTCAAGATTGCCAACAAGGCCTGCTCGCGATCTTTGGAAGAAGCTCGCGAGGCCAATCGCCGCCGCGAGGCTGCGGAGGAGCGCGCATGGGGGCTTTAGGCCTGGAGCGCGTCCCTTGAGCAGCAGGTGGAGGCACGCAGGGCCGCTCTTGCATCGCTGAGAGGGACGCCTACGGAGGAAGAGGAGGTCCGGCAGCGCGAGGAGGCGCTGGCCCTGGAAGCCGTGGAGCGCAGCCTCGAGCTCGAGCGACTGGAGACGAGGGAGCATCAAGTCGCTCAAGCAGAACATACCGTCGGGGCCCGCGAGGCCGGAGTCGAGGAGGATATCAATCGCCGGGTGGCCGAGGTTCGCGCAGATCTGGAGGGCAGGTATGACTTGAAGCTGAAGCTCGCTGGTCTGGAGGGTGCGGGCAGGGCCGCCGCCCTCAGGCCCAGGTTGGACGAGGCCGAGAGGCGTGCGGAGGCCACATCCGCCGCCCTGGTTACGGAGCAGGCAGACTTGGCCTCCACCCGTGCCAAGCTGCTTTCCCTCCGGAAACGAGTTGACGATGCCGAGGCTGTCACACGGCAAAATAGGGAGGAAGTGCTCCAACACGGAACGCTGGAGCGCGAGCATGCTCCTATGCTTCAAGACCTTCGAAACAGGGCCAACACCGCCCTGGGTTACATCTGCGACGAGAACGCCCCAGCCCCTCACTCGAATGACAACGCCAGCCACCTGACCTTCTTCACTGAGGTGGTGACGTGCCTGGAGGCTCAATCTGCCAGAGCTCGATAGCTTGTGGAGGATAGGGGTCATGGCTTGCTTCAGCGCGCCTTCTCCCGTGTCTTCAACCATCTTCTGAATGTCGACCCCAACTTCGACTTCGACACCGCCATTGCCCCCGTACCCACGACCGTCCGGGGCGACCTGGCGTGTTGGGTAGAGGACTATGTTGACGCGTTGGTTAGGGCCTTCACCTCGGAGTATGACGCGGTGGTGGTCATAGCAGATGAAGGTGATGTGGGCGTCGCCGACGGCGGCGGCGACACCGACGAAGATGATGACAACGCGAGTGACGCGTCCGCGGGTGATGTAGCGAGTGATATCTTTGGCTGATCCCATGTTTGCCTGTTGTTTCAAATTGCACGCAAAACTCGGGCGTGGCCCTTGGAAGACTTTGCGAGAGCATTTTGAGAGGGGGAGCCCCTCGTGTAAGCAAATTGCAGAGTTTTACTTTCCTATGTGATGTGGGTATGTGTCCTCGTGAGCTCATGAAGCTGGGGGTGAGCTCCCCGACGTGGTTTACCTTAGTCAGCGCCAGCTTAGGGCTGGGTCGTGAGGCAACAAGTTCCTGAGAATCCCGCGGAGCTTATCGCCCCGTTTGAGGGGGGCCCATAAGAGGTGAGCACCAGGCGCAGTGCTAGCGTGTGCTTGACGAGTGTGCAGTTTGCGCGGTCCGGCTCGAGAGGAGCTTTGCGAGGGAAAGGCGACGGACATGAGTCCCAAACCTAACGAGATCCAAAAGGCAAGAAACGGCTCGAACGAGAAAAGGCACCCCCCCCCCCCGCGCGCATTGATAAAAATTCAGCTTCAACTTAAGTCCAGATCCAGAAAGCAAAGCCACAGAAAGAGATATACAAAGCAAAAGGCCGCATCCGGCACCTAGTCTAGTCTTCGGGTCTTCAAGTCTTCTCACCAGTGCGGAGCTAAGGGCTGCCACTAGGCATGGGAGGGAACCCCAGGGCCTGAGGCCGGCAGTCCTGACACTCTGGGGCGTGTACAGCCCCAACTCATTATTACGTGAGAGTGTCACGGGCGGCGAGCTTCATAGGCACCAGGCCTTCTTCACAGGTACCGGCCTTGCTTCATATCGCTAGACGAGGGCCCCGCCTTGCGCCACCCTCGACCTCCTTTGAGCCGACCGGTCACCAGGACGACAAAAAAGAGGGAAAGGGGACGCCAACGGTTCCCTCGGCGACCACGGGTCCTCTGCTGGGGGAAGGGTTGTAGAAGCCACACCAGCAGAGGGCTACCTCTGGGTGTCCCCTAGTTTTGCGTGCCTTGGGGAGGGGCCTTGCTCCTGGCTCCCTCCCAGCGGACCCCAACGTGTCTCCCTTGTTGGAACGGGTGCCGCCGTGCCAGGGTCGTTGATCGACGCTGCAACCTGATTCATCTGCAGCCCATGGTTAGCATAAGCGTGTTCCTGAGAGATTAGCGGTACCCTGTAGTTGCCGTTGTCGGCACGATCGTTGTGGTTCTCCGTTGGTTCTTGGAAGGCTACGACTCCTGTCAACTAAAAAGAATGATGATGAAGAATTTGAACGCTTTGCTGAAATGCTGAGGACAGTCTTTTTGCGCACTCGCTTGACTGATATGTTGCAAATGCCTCGTTACGCAAAATATATGAAAGACATCATCACAAATAAGATAAAAATACCGGAAGCTCAAATCTCCTCTATGCTTGCTAACTATACTTTTAAAGATGGAGTACCTAAAAAACTTGGAGATCCAGGAATACCAACTATACCTTGCTCCATCAAAAAGAATTATGTGAAAACTGCTTTGTGTGATTTAGGATCTGGTGTTAGTGTTATGGCTTTATCTTGATATAAAAGACTTGATTTGAATAAACTCACACCTACTAAAATATCTTTGCAAATGGCTAACAAATCATCTGCCATACCTATCGGTATCTATGAGGATGTGCCCGTTGTTGTTGCTAATGTTACTATTTTGACTGACTTTTTTATACTTGAGATGCCCGAGGATGACAACATGTCGATTATCCTTGGTAGACCGTTCTTGAGTACTGCAGGGGCTGTTATTGATTGCAATAAGCAAGGTCATTATTGAAAAATCTCCGACAATCACTATTGGAAGTTTTCAAATACCTCTACCTACTATCAAAAAGAGATATGAAATGCTTATTGTTGGGGACATTCATATCCCCATTGAGGTAACTTAGTGATTTAAGAAAGTTCTTCGGTTTCATGCTAATCGAAATTGGTTATTAATAAGACTTGATCAACCTTATTAATGGATCATTTTTGAGGGGTATTAAGTTGATGAATTTAGTAAGCACTACCTTCTGTCCCTACTTTTTATTCTCTGTTTTTATTAGTTAAATAAAATAAAATGTCATGTTTTGTCTCTTTTCTGAATTTCCTCTGCAATAAAAAATGACCCAAAAATAAAAGTTCTCAGAATGCTCTGAAAATTTAATACGAATTTTTTCTGAATATTTCTGAATTTTTGGTGCAAATAACATCAGAGGGAGGTGCACCAGGTGGGCACAACCCACCTGGGTGCGCTAGGACCCCCAGGCGCCCTGGTGGGTTGTGGTCCCCACGTGGGCCACCTCACTTTTCTCTTCACACCACATCATCACTTACCTCTAGAAAAAAATCTCCATTGCTCGCTCTCCCGTATTCTTGCTCCCAAACCCGCGAATTTTGATCTCTTTGCTCAAAGCTTCATTTCCGAAACTGTTTCGGGGGATTGTTACTTGGTATGTGACTCAACCGGTTGTCCAATTAGTTTTTGTTTTAGTGGTTTATATTTTGAATAATTAGCCACTCTTGGTGCTGTTGTAGATGAGCTTGCATGTTGAATTCTTAATGCTCTAAGTGGTTTGAATGCTTGCTATGGCCTCTATGTATCCCTATGAGTAGTTGGTATCATTTTTGTGAAATTTTGTTGAGAAAATTTTGTGGGCTAATAAATTTCAGAATTTTGCTCATAGGAAAACCATGAATATCTTTAGGAAGTTTGGCTCAAAGAAGAACTCCAAGGGTGTTATTGGGGAGTCATCTGATAGTGATCTCCATCCTCGGAGGTTGGCGGAGGTACGGCCGTGTGAATGGTCGCACACCCCATTCCTGGAAGAGGTCGGAATCCTTCAGGAGTTCATGCAATATGCTGCTAATGCCGGCCTCACCGACTTCATCGCAGATGAGTGTGAACAGCACCAAATCCTCACAAACATCTTTGTTCAAAGTTTTACTTTCGCACCTAGGAATAATCCTCTTGAAGTGAGCTTTGATTTATATGCCGAAAACCATCAGATACCACTTACTGAATTTTCTAACATATGCATGATCCCTTCTGATGGGATCTTGGCCGAGCCTAGGCCGGCTGAGTTTGAGGCCTTTTATCATACTTTTACAGTGGGAGATGAGAGAGGGGTGTCAGCCATCATTGTAGCTGGTTTGCATTTTCTTGCGGTTCATTACTTTGTTCTTTTAATTGCAAAATGCTTGCTTGCTAGGGAGAAGGTGGGTGCACTTAGATCACCAGACCTTTCTGTTTTGCGTAGTGCATTAGAGGGTGATAACACTTATAGCTTGGGAGCTATTGTGGCTTGTCACCTCCACCTTAATAAATCCAAGGGTAAAATTCATGATGGGATTTATGCTACTCGTTTGGCAGCTCACTTCGAGGTTGAGATACGCCCTCATGATTATCCTCTGACCAAGGTTTACCTAGATCGTGCTGCCATGGATCATCACCATTTTACTGATGATAAATCCCCTGATATTCCTATTCCATATAACCTGGTTTTTAGCATTGAAACTCATGATATTATTTCTTTGCCTGCTCCTGTTTTGTTTGATTCTGTTGCCAGGGGCGGATATAGGATTATGCCTATGGACATCACGCCTACCGGAACGCTCAAGCTGCAGTAGAGGCAAATGAGGAGCCTCCGCGGTGGGATCAGTGGATGCTCGCTCCTCAATACCCCAACTACCATCTAGATTACTGATCGACTACCAAGTTCGGCCAAAAGCTTAAGCTTGGGGGAGTACGTGTTTTTCACCGACATTACATTCATGTCCACTTATTCATCTTGTCGGTGTTCACACTTTTTCATTGTATCATCCATGTTTAAATTTTATTTTTCTTGCCTTCTTCTTGTGTGTTTGAAAAACTTTAGAAAAACCAAAAAAATTAGTTGTAGCTAGTTTACTTTCCATGCATGCTTAGTAGTATTATTAAAAGGAAACCCAAAGATTTCCTTGTTCTTCTTTTGCTTGTTGGGAGCTTTCCCATGTAAATAGTTTTTCTTGTTTTTGCTTTTCCCTTTTATTTGCTTGTTCAAGAAAACCAAAAACTTCGAAAATATTTCAGTGTGTTTCTCTAAATTTCTTTTCCTTTTATTCGAGTTGTACCAAGGAGAAGACCGCGATGAAAATGTTGAGTGGCTCTCATATGAATAACTGTTGAACTAATAAAGAGCCCATTTTACCTTGTCTTCTCCTGTTGAATAAAATGTTTTGCAGATTCCAGCTTAGTCCATGACACTCTTGCACTATTATTATTTTCACATCGTTCGGTCATGCAAGTGAAAGGCAATAATGATGATATTCAATGAACTGGCCGTGGCAGAGAGAAACCGGTATGAACTTGACTTGTTCTATTTGTGTAAATATGTTTAACCTAGTATCCAGGATTCAACCCATTATGATTAAACATGTTTGCAATGACTATTAGAGATTATAGTTTCTCATGCCTTGCATAAGTAGCTGGGAGTGGATAATGATTTATCTTGGATATTAACATTGCATTAAAATGATTATGATGTAGTATGATGATATAGTGTCCTCCTCTGAATGTTCGAGTGGCTTGACTTGGCACATGTTCATGCATGTAGTTGAATTAAAACCAACATAGCCTCTATGATATTTATGTTCATGGTGTTCATATCCTACTCATGCTAGTGTCCAATGTTACTTATGCATAATGCATGATCATGATCGTTGTTGCTCTCTAGCTGGCCGCTTCTCAATCTAATTGCTAGCCTTCGCCTGTACTAAGTGGGGATTCTGCTTGTACATAAAAAAACTTGAACCCAAAGGTATTCCAGATGAGTCCACCATACCTACCTATATGCGGTATTACCCTGCCGTCCTAAGTAAATTTGCATGTGCCACCTCTAAAAACTTCCAAAAAATATCCGTTTTGTGTACCTGGATCGTTCATGGAACGACAGGAGGTAGTTGGTATCTTCCATGCTAAGCGGGTTATTCTCAGGTCGAGTGTTTATTCACTCGCCATCGCACAAGAAAGGGCGGTAATAGGGATGCCCAGTCCCAAAGTGCAAAATACAAAAAGAGTTAATCGCTCAAATAATCAAACAAAAACTCCCAATGGAGTCGAAACCTTTACTTTTTTATCGCTTGGGAACCGCCACTATCTTGTTTAGCATGGGAGATATTGATAACTGATAGTCGTGAAGTATAAGAGAAGGGTGCATGTCTCAAAATATCATTTATCTCTGTTTTAAAACTTGAGCTCTAGCACCTCTGCAAATCACTGCTTCCCTCTGCGAAGGTACTATCTATTTACTTTTATGTTGTGTCATCACCTTCTAAAACAAGCGCTAGAACCTGAGAGCGCAGCTGTCATGACTTATGCATTGTGTGTAGCTAATGTTCGGTGCATCATGATTGGATCTTTTCAACCATGAATTAAAATGTTTAGTCGCTGCCTGGACTTTGGAGGTGCTCTGCATTTATGTTTTGCGGTCTCAGAAAGGGCTAGCGAGATACCACTATTGTCATATTATATCATGGTTGTTTTGACAATGTGTTGCCGTTTGAGATGTCTTATTATTGCTCGCTAGCTGATTATGTCATTGATATGAGTTAATATAACATTTAAGAGATATTGCCGGCATGGTTAGTTATAATGTTGCCTGAAAACCTGGGTGTTGTTTAAGCTTATCTATGCAAACAAGAGCAAAAGAGTTCGTAAAAGTTTTTTTTCACTTTCAGTTTATCAACTGAATTGCTTGAGGACAAGCAAAGGTTTAAGCTTGGGGGAGTTGATACGTCTCCAATGTATCTAATTTTCCTAACGCTTTTCCTCTTGTTTTGGACTCTAATTTGCATGTTTTGAATGAAACTAACCCCGGACTAACGCTGTTTTCAGCAGAACTACAATGGTGTTGTTTTTGTGCAGAAATAAAAGTTCTTGGAATGGAACGAGACTTTGCAAGGATTTTTTATATCAATAATAAGAATTTCTGGAGCCAAGACCCAAGCAGAGGAAGGCACCTGGGTGAGCACAACCGACCAGGGCGCGCCCCCCTCTCCTGGTGCGCCCAGGTGGGTTGTGCCCACCTGGTGGCCCCGCAGACCCTGAAACCGACGCTATAAAATCCTATTTTTCTAGAAAAAATCAGGGAGAAAGAATTATCGCGATCCACGAGATGGAGCACCGCCACCTCCTGTTCTTCATCAGGAGGCCAAATTTGGAGTCCGTTTAGGGCTCTGGAGAGGGGGGTCTTCGTTCCTCGTCATCACCAACCCTTCTCCATCGCCAATTCCATGATGCTCCCCACCGGGAGTTAGTAATTCCTTCGTAGGCTCTCTGGTCGGTGAGGAGTTGGATGAGATTCATCATGTAATCGAGTTATTTTTGTTAGGGCTTGAACCCTAGTATCCGCTATGTTCTAAGATTGATGTTGCTATGACTTTGCCATGCTTAATGCTTGTCACTTTGGGCCCGGGTGCCATGATTTCAGATCTGAACCGTTTATGTTATCACCATTATATCCATGTTCTAGATCCGATCTTGCAAGTTATAGTCAGCTACTACGTGTTATGACCCGGCAACCCTGGAGTGACAATAGTCGAGACCACTCCTGGTGATGACTGTTGTTTGAGGAGTTCATGTATTCATCATGTGTCAACGCTTTGTTCCGGTTCTCTATTAAAAGGAGGCCTTAATATCCCTTAGTTTCCAATGTGGACCCCGCTGCCACGAGAGGGTAGGACAAAAGATGTCATGCAAGTTCTTTCCATAAGCACGTATGACTATTTATGGAATACATGCCTACCTTATATTGATGAACTGGAGCTAGTGCCGTATCGCCCTATTTACGGAATACATGCCTACATTATATTGATGAACTGGACCTAGTGCCGTATCGCCCTACATTATGTTGATGAACTGGAGCTGATGCCACGGGAGGGTAGGACAAAAGATGTCATGCAAGTTCTTTCCAACAAGTCATCGATCCAATGCCTACGAATTTATCTTATATTGTTCTTGCTAAGCTACTACTGCTATCATCATTGTTACACTTGCTACAAAATTACTGCTATCACTGTTACCATCACCATTACTATTGCTACTAAAAACTATCATACTACTTTGCTACTGGTCACTTTGTTGCAGATAAATAATCTCCAGGTGTGGTTGAATTGACAACTCAGCGGCTAATACCTTCAAACATTCTTTGGCCCCCCATGTGTCGAATCAATAAATTTGGGTTTTATACTCTACCCTCGAAAACTGTTGCGATCCCCTATACTTGTGGGTTATCAGCATATGACATTCAAAACACCAATCTGTGTAGCATTCAAAAACAAATCTAAGCTTACATGAAAACCCCAATCTGTGTAGCATTAAAAAACAAATCTAATAATCATGTGTAGCATTTAAGCACAAAGATCTTTATCTCTCATTAAGATCTGTCTAGCATTTTTGCAACGAATGTAATACAAAAAACCCCATCCCCCCATACAGAAAACCCAATCCCTCAAACCAAGTACTCTAACCATCTGTACTACCCTACAAATCACAATCCAACCAATGAAACTAGGGGCTAAATCTACAATCTAGATATTGCAACTAGGGTACAATTAAATGGAAGTACCTCCTGTACCACCTTCTCCTCGCTAGGCTACACATCTGGATGGACTGCGCCGCTCGACGTCGTCACCTTCAGCTCTGGCGGTGCCGTGGCGATGCCCGCACCTCCTTCTCCACATCCACAACCACGACAGCGGTTGCAAGTTTCCCTGCACCACCATGGACGCCGCCAATGTCCAGCACTGCATCTACTGCCGCGGTCACCGCGCCCAGCAGATCTCTGGCCGCTGTGCTGGTGTCACCACGAGCGTCCGCCATCGGTAGGAGGGAGGTGATGAAGGTGAGGATGAGGATGCGGTGGGGGAGAGGGAGACGATGCGGTGGAGGAGAGCGAGAAGACACGGTGGGAGAGAGGGAGACGATGCACTGGGGAGGGGATTTGGGGGGAAATGGTAGGGGAGATGCGGTTTCCCCTCTTATACGATGGGACATTTCTGGCATGTTCTAGGGACACGTGCTACCCCATGACCGCGATCAGTTGCATGGACGCCTACCCGACCCCACTAGTCAGAGTTAACGGTCAAGCGATTGACCCGACGGCAACGTCCAATTTGCCCATTTGTGAGAGTTTCAACCAAGGGAGTGGGGAAAAGTGAGCAAAAGTTAAGAGCATGGGGATGAATGAGTACAACTAAGGAACTAGGGGCACCGATGTAAAAATCCCTATATATTTTTCTTTACCAATAATGAGGGGGCCCCAGACAATCTATCCCTTTGACCCGACAACAAGAAGGGTTTGACAATGATGGTTTCCTATTGCTATGTGTGCCATGTTAGACCAAATAAAGTTTGAGAGAATGCGTTGGACGACACCCCCCTCCCCCCCGCAGCCTCGAAGTTGGGAAACCGACATCATACGTATTGAACCAGGCTTGGGGTCGGGTACGGTGTTCGGTTTGTAATGTAGTTGGTGGCCCTTCGAAGTTGTGCATTCGGGATTTAAACACATCACACACCATCGTACCAATACTTATTTTCCGGCCACATGCAGTGTATATGGGGTCTTCTGATCGACCATGTCTCCCTTGTGCGGTTTTTTGTGACGACACACATATCTGTGGGCTCCCCGAGTGTATAGATATCATCCCTTTAACCGATAACGAGGGGTATGTGTTGGCTATGAATGGATTGCTCCTAGTTCGTGTTAGGGCCGGCCACCGTCACATGTCGTTCAACCAAAGCTCGAGCTCATGCGTTGTCAGGATTCCCTCCCACATGCTCGGATTGCTATGTTCGACCTACATCATACCCTCCATATCTCGTCCTTAACTACCTAGCCTTCATGGTTGTTGTCTGTATCGAGAGGTAGGAACCACATCTAAATTGTACATTATTCTATATTAAAAACACACATCACCCCTTCCAATGTACATCATTTTGGGCCACATGCAAGACGTGCTGGTTTTGTGGTCCCTCTCGTGCGACTTTTGTGATGGTTCAATCTATTGGCCCAAGCGGTTTATCGACAACAATAGTTGTCATTTGACCAAACGATAGATTCCCTGGTCCGTCTTATGGTAGGTCATGGCGACATGCATGTATGACCAAAGTATCATTACGTGCATCTGCCCCGCTGACACAAAGTGGGAGGTTGTGGGTCAAGCACCCTAGCTAGCTACGACATTATGTCATTATAGATATATCCAATGGTGCTTTCAGGTTTGCGAGGCAGGTGCCACCAAAGTTGTGCATTGTGTATTGAAAGTTTTAAATATCACACCCAATATTCCTACATATATTTGGCCACTTCCAGGTGGTTCTTGACTTCTGGCCCCTCTCATCAATCGTTGTCGGCGCACCCAACTGTTGGCCCGCGCGGTCAAAGATGTGCATTGGAATTTAGAACGTCACAGACCATCCTTTTCACTCATATATATTTGGGACACATGCTGGTGTGGCTGTCTTCTAACCCTCTCTAACGGATTTTTGCTGCAAAGACTCTGATGACGCTCAATGGACACAGGTATAATATCTTAACCGTGTGCGATGCAAGTGCGCTGTGAATCACCACGACTGCACAAGCACGAGCAAAGGTGGAGGTACTTGCTCAACCGTGTGCGATGCAAGTGCGTTGTAAAATCACCATGATGCGCAAGCGCGAGCAAAGGGTGGAGGTGCTGGCTTAACCGTGTGCGATGCAAGTGCACTGTAAAATCAGCACCTGCGCAAGCCAAAGGCAGGTAGTTTATTTAGAAATTAGGACGAACCATGTGCGCTAGACCAGCTAGAAAGAAATCTAAAAACAAACTGCCCGCCTTGAGCGTTGCAAAAATCAGCAGTTCCGCCACTTATCCTTATTATCATACACGCATATTCTTATTGGATCGTACGCGATCTTGGGTACTCCCGCCCCGCATCAATTCCTTTACCCAAATTTTAGTAGCCATCATACTTCAACCATCGCCCACACTCCTCCAGCACCGACCTTATAGTAAAATTGCAGTAGTCGAGGCATTTGAACCGTCGCCCTCCCTCATCCACCACCATCTCCACCCACCATTACTAAAAAAATTAGTAGCTACGGCGTATCCTCAAACACCACCCCCCTCCATAGTCCCCCCACCCGGCCCCTCCCCCCTCGAACCCTAGCTCGCCATCGCCGCCGGTCTATCCGTTTCTCAGGTTACCCAGTGATTCCCATACCGTCGCGCTCACTCCCCTAAGTTTTTAGATGAGGCTTGCGGCGTCCCTCCCTGCCAGATCCACATCCCCTGCTCCACAATGTCGCAGCCTAAGCTCGACCACATATCCCCAGTGAGCCCGACGAGCGTTCGGCCAAGAAGAGGTTTATCATGGCCTCTCCGGTGAACGTTGGCGAGGTGGTCGTCGTTTGCCCTGACCTGTCGATCCCGAAGAAACACGTCGTTGTGGAAGCCGGCGAAGATGTTGACTACATTGCCATGTCGAAGGCTTCATGTCAGCGGGCTAGCATATTACTGTATCTCGGGAAAGCTGGCTAAGACATCAAGCTCGTCGACAACAACGGCTTCACATGGGCCATGTCACAGGTTAAGTGGTCCATCCCCAACCCCTCTGGTTCAACCACTGTTGATCTCTTTGACGGCCCTGCCGCTGATCTCCTCCGCCAAGCGGTCAAGGATTTGCGATCCTTGTACGCCATCGAACCCATTTTGTCATTTCTGAAGGAGACTTTCTTGTTGGGGAACGTAGTAATTTCAAAAAAAATCCTACGCACACACAAGATCTATCTAGGTGATGCATAGCAATGAGAGGGGAAGAGTGTTGTCCACGTACCCTCGTAGACCGTAAGCAGGAGTGTTATGACAACGCGGTTGATGTAGTCGATCATCTTCACGATCCTACCAATCCTAGCACTGAAGGTACGGCACCTCCGTGATCTGCACACGTTCATCTCACTGACGTCCCACGAACTCTAGATCCAGCTGAGTGTCAAGAGAGAGTTTCATTAGCACGACGGCGTGATGACAGTGATGATGAAGCTACCGGAACAGGGCTTCCCCTAAGTACCGCTACGATATGATAGAGGTGGATTATGGTGGAAGTGGGCACCGCACATAGCTAAGACAATTGTCAACTTGTGTGTCTATGGGGTGCCCCCTCCCCCGTATATAAAGGAGTGGAGGAGGGGGAGGGGCCGGCCCTCTATGGTGCGCCCAAGGGAGTCCTACTCCCACCGGGAGTAGGACCCCCCCCCCTTCCCTAGTTGGATTAGGAGAGGAATGAAGGGGGAGAGAGGGAGAAGGAAAGGGGGGTGAGGGGGTCCTAGACTAAGGGGTCCTCGGGCGTCTGACCTATTGGATATGGGCCGGACTGATGAGCTGTGAAGATACGAAGACCGAAGACTCTGCCTGTGTCCGGATGGGACTCTCCTTGGCATGGAGGGAAAGCTTGGCGACCAAATATGAATATTCCTTTCTCTGTAACTGACCTTGTGTAACCCTAGATCCCTCCTGTTTCTATATAAACCGGAGGGCTAGGTCCGTAGATAGCCCCAAATAATCATAACCAGACTAGACTTTTAGGGTTTAGTCATTACGATCTCGTGGTAGATCAACTCTTGTAATACTCATATTCATCAAGATCAATCAAGCAGGAAGTAGGGTATTACCTCCATAGAGAGGTCCCGAACCTCGGTAAACATTGTGTCCCCTCGTCTCCAGTTACCACCCATCCTAAACGCACAGTTCGGGACCCCCTACCCAACATCCGCCAGTTTTGACACCGACAGGGGGCGGCCCCCCACCCAATTCGGATTGAGCTTGGGGGGGCGCCCCTTCCTAGGCTCCCTTCTCCTCTCTCCCACTCTGGCCCAATAAGGCCCATATACTTCCCGGGGGTTCCGGTAACCTCCCAATACTCCGGTATATGCCCGAACTCACCCGGAACCATTCCGATGTCCAAACATAGGCTTCCAATATATCAATATTTATGTCTTGACCATTCTGAGAGTCCTTGTCATGTCCTTGATCATATCTGGGACTCTGAACTACCATCGGTACATCAAAACACATAAACTCATAATACCGATCATCACCGTAGGTTAAGTGTGCGGACTCTACGGGTTCAAAAACTATGTAGACATGACCAAGACTCATCTCCGGTCAATAACCAATAACGGAACCTGGATGCTCATATTGGTTCCTACAAATTCTACGAAGATCTTTACTGCTCAAACCGCACAACAACATGCGTTGTTCCCTTTGTCATCGGTATGTTACTTGCCCGTGATTCGATCATCGGTATCTCAATACCTAGTTCAATCTCGTTACTGGCAAGTCTCTTTACTCGTTCCGCAATGCAACATCCCGTAACTAACTCATTAGTCACATTGCTTGCAAGGCTTATAGTGATGTGCATTACCGAGAGGGCCCAGAGATACCTCTTCGATACATGGAGTGACAAATCCTAATCTCAATCGATGCCAACTCAACAAATACCATCGGGGACACCTATAGAGCATGTTTATAGTCACCCAGTTATGTTGTGACATTTGATAGCACATTAAGTGTTCCTCCGGTATTCGGGAGTTGCATAATCTCATAGTCATAGGAACATGTATAAGTTATGGAGAAAGCAATAGCAGTAAACTAAACAATCATCATGCTAAGCTAACGGATGGGTCAAGTCAATCACATCATTCTCTAATGATGTGATCCCGTTTATCAAATGACAACTCTTTGTCCATGGCTAGGATACTTAACCATCTTTGATCAACGAGCTAGTCAAGTAGAGGCATACTAATGACACTCTATTTGTTTATGTATTCACACATGTACTAAGTTTCCGGTCAATACAATTCTAGCATGAATAATAAACATTTATTGTTATATAAGGAATATAAATAACAACTTTACTATTGCCTCTAGGGCATATTTCCTTCAGTTCTACGGTGGCGGCTTGGTATCCTAAATTGCCAAGTCAGATCTCATCGACCACGACCACAAGGAGGGCACCCACAAAGTTTCTTCCTAGGTGAAACAACCCATCTTTGACATTAGAGAGCACACCATGGGTATGTTCTCTTCCAACTGGAAGGATCCCGTCTGTGACATGTGAGGCAACATCCTATTAGCAAATCTTACCTTTTCTAGCTTGCCAACCCGTACCCTTTATTGCAGTAGCATTTGCCGTGCGGTGCTTTAACTGTGTCATGTTTAATTATTTCAGTTATGTAAAAATGTATTGTTCAATTGGGCTATGTGATGTTTAAGTATGAATTATCCACTTTAGTTTCACAAATGGCTATATTTGGTTGTTTATAGTGAGCAGATGCCTTATTTATCTGTATTTAGTTGTTATGTTGGTTGCAGTGACCATTTTTTCAGTTATCGAGCAGATGCCTTGTTTATATGTATTGGGTTCTTAGGTTGGTTGCAGTGAGCATTTGTCCAGTTATCAAGAAGATGCCTTGTTTATCTGTATTTGGTTGTTAGGTTGGTTGCAGTGAGCATTTGTCCAGTTTTCAAGCAGATGCCTTGTTTATCTGTATTTGCTTGTTAGGTTGGTTGCAGTGAGCATTTGTCCGGTTTTCAAGCATATGCCATTTGTATCTATATTTGCTTGTTAGGTTGGTCGCAGTGAGACTCTGTCTAGTTTTCAATGCCTATATTTGGTTGTTATACTGATCATTTATGCCTTATTTATTTCAGTCATTCACAATGTGATGTTCATTATGTGCAAGTCGGAACTGTGCCACTCGATTGCATCAATACCAGTTTGAATGGCTATATTTGGTCCTAGATATTCCTGGAGTAGTTAACACATGCCCTTTATTTAAGTTTTACACATTTATCCAGTGTGATGTTCAAGCATTACCTATGTTCTATTCATTTTCAATAATACCAGTTTGAATTGCAATATTTGATGGGTGTTAAGCCTGTTGTCGGTAACATTGCCTTCCATTTTATATCTGCGTTTGGACTCCGTTTGATATTGATTTCCCACGATGTAAAAAACATGCAAAAAAAATAGCAACTGGCACTTAGCACTATGTCAATAGGTTAATACCAAAAAATGATATCAAATGACTATAAAATGATTATAAAACATCCCTCAATGATAATGTAACAGCATGGAACAACAAAAATTATAGATATGTGATGACCCACAAGTATAGGGGATCTATCATAGTCCTTTCGATAAGTAAGAGCGTCGAACCCAACGAGGGGCAGAAGGAAATGACAAGCAGTTTTCAGTAAGGTATTCTCTGCAAGCACTGAAATTATCGGTAACAGATAGTTTTGTGATAAGGTAATTCGTAAAGGATAACAAGTAACAAAAGTAAACAAGGTTCAACAAGGTAGCCCAATCCTTTTTGTAGCAAAGGAAAATCCTGGACAAACTCTTATATAATGGAAAGCGCTCCGGAGGACACATGCATGGGAATTATCGTCAAGCTAGTTTTCATCATGCTCATATGATTCGCGTTCGTTACTTTGATAATTTGATATGTGGGTGGACCGATGCTTGGGTACTGCCCTTCCATGGTTAAGCATCCCACTTATGATTAACTCCCCTCGGAAGCATCTGCAACTACAAAAGAAGAATTAAGGTAAACCTAACTATAGCATGAAACATATGGATCCAAATCAGCCCCTTACGAAGCAACGCATAAAGTAGGGTTTAAGCTTCTATCACTCTAGCAACCCATCATCTACTTATTACTTCCCAATGCCTTCCCCTAGGCCCAAACAATAGTGAAGTGGCATGTAGTCGACATTCACATAACACCACTAGAGGAAAGACAACATACATCTCATCAAAATATCGAACGAATACCAAATTCACATGACTACTTATAACAAGACTTCTCCAATGTCCTCAGGAACAAACGTAGCTACTCACAAATCATATTCGTGTTCATAATCATAGGTGTATTAATGTGCATAAAGGATCTGAACATATAATCTTCCACCGAATAAACCAACTAGCATCAACTACAAGGAGTAATCAACACTACTAGCAACCCACAGGTACCAAAATCTGAGGTTTTGAGACAAAGATCGAATACAAGAGATGAACTAGGGTTTGAGAGGAGATGGTGCTGGTGAAGATGTTGATGGAGATTCACCCCCTCCCGATGAGAGGATCGATGGTGATGATGATGGTGAAGATTTCCCCCTCTCACAGGGATGTTTCCCTGGCAGAACAGCTTCGCCGGAGCCCTGGATTGGTTCCGCTAAGGTTCTGCCTCGAGATGGCGGCGCTTCGTCCCGAAAGCTTCCTTCTAATTTTTTTTAGGTCAAAAGACACCTTACACCAGAAGATGGGCATCGAGGGGCTTCCAGGTGGCCCACGAGGCAGGGGGCGCGCCCTCCACCCTCGTGGACAATGGCTGGCCCCCTCTGGTCTTTCTTCGCTCAATATTTTTAATATATTCCAAAACTAACTTTCGTGGAGTTTCGGGACTTTTGGAGTTGTGCAGAATAGGTCTCTAATATTTGCTCCTTTTCCAGCCCAGAATTCCAGCTGCCGGCATGCTCCCTCTTCATGTAAACCTTGTAAAAAAAGAGAGAAAAGGCATAAGTATTGTGACATAATGTGTAATAATAGCCCATAATGCAATAAATATCGATATAAAAGCATGATGCAAAATGGACGTATCAACTCCCCCAAGCTTAGACCTCGCTTGTCCTCAAGCGAAAGCTGGTATCAAAAATTATGTCCACATGTTTAGAGATAGAAGTGTCGATAAAATAAAATATGGACATGAAGGCATCATGATCATTCTTAGAAGAGCAACATATATATATTGTCATATGATTTCTTATGATGAAGTAACAATCTATTCACAATGTAAAGTTTGAATCAGAAACTTCATTGGAAAACTAGAAAACTATAATCTCAGTGATTGAAGCAATTGCAATTTATCATAACATCGGAAAGAGTCAATATAAGAGCTTTTCAACAAGTCCACATACTCAACTATCATTTAGTCTTTCACAATTGCTAACACTCATGCAATACTTATGGGTATGAAGTTTTAATCGGACACAGAGAAAGATAGGGGCTTATAGTTTTGCCTCCCAACATTTTACCTCAAGGGTAATCACAACAATAATGCTTTATGAAAACCCACATCCAATTGGATATATATATGTGTGTATATATATCATGATCTTTCCAACACATAGTGCTTGCCAATGGATAAAGTGTAAAAAGGAAAGGTGAGGATCACCATGACTCTTGTATAAGGTATAAGACAAAAATAAAAGATAGGCTCTTCGCGGAGGGAAGAATAGGTTGCCATGTGCTTTTATAGTTGGACACACAAAATCTTAATGCAAAAGAATGTCATTTTATATTGCCACTTATGATAGGGACCTTTATTATGCAGTCCATCATTTTTATTTCTTCCATATCACAAGCTCGTATAAAGCTTATTTTCTCCACACTAATAGGTCATACATATTTAGAGAGCAATTTTCATTGCTTGCAACAATGACAACTTACTTGAAGGATCTTACTCAATCCGTAGGTAGATATGGTGGACTCTCATGGCAAAACTGGGTTTAAGGATATTTGGAAGCACAAGTAGTATCTCTACTTGGTGCAAAGAATTTGACTAGCATGAGGGGGAAAGTCAAGCTCAACATGTTGGATGATCCATGCCAATATAATTTATTTCGGATATAAGAAAACATAACCCATTACGTTGTCTTCTTTGTCCAACATAAACTTTTTAGCATGTCACATTTTAATGAGTTCTCACAATCATAAAAGATGTCCAAGATAGTATATTTATATGTGAAAACCTCTCTTTCTTTATTACTTACTATTAATTGCAATGATGACCAAACCTATGTTTGTCAACTCTCAACAACTTTTATTCATCATACTCTTTATATGTGAAGTCATTACTCTCCATAAGATCAATATGATCTCTTTATTTCTTTTTGTTCTTTTTTTCATTTTATTCCCTCAAGATCATAGCAAGATAACCAAGCCCTCGAGTCAAGACTAATCTTTATTATATATAGCTCACGGACTCGATTACATAGATAAGGATCAACACAAAAACTCAAAGCTAGATCATACTAAACTTTATTCTACTAGATCAAGATATAACCAAAAGGATCAAACTAAGAAAAACGGTAAAGATAGAAGTGTGATGGTGATACGATACCGGGGCACCTCCCCCAAGCTTGGCAGTTGCCAAGGGGAGTGCCCATACCCATGTATTTATGTCTCTTTCTTCGAAGGTGGTGATGATGGAGTTGTTGATGATGTAGGCTTGTTCCTTAATTTGCGCTTGAGGATAGAACTTTGCTCCCTTAGGTCATCGATCTCCTGCTCAAGGCTTAATATCTTTCTGCATAGTTCCTGTTTGTTGTCCTGCAAGAGGCAAAAGGGGATAAACTCGATCTTAGGTTTCTTTGCTCTATCAGGGAGGCTTGACTTTTTGAACTCCACATGCATGTCCCCAGGTTGAGGTAATGGGACTTCATCTTCGTCTGAGCTCATCTCCTCCTTTCCCCTAGGATCATAGTCTTCTTCTTCCTCCGTTGTCGAACCACAATGCTCCAAGTCCCCGTAGACCTTACGGTCTGCAAGGTAATCAACCACATAGCTTTCTTCCTCTGAATCTTGGGATGACATATTGCTCTAATCTGCGGCAGAAACGACTCAAAACAAAAACAGAGGATTTTGTCGTGGTACGAT
Source organism: Triticum aestivum (assembly GCF_018294505.1). Lineage (NCBI taxonomy): Eukaryota > Viridiplantae > Streptophyta > Magnoliopsida > Poales > Poaceae > Triticum > Triticum aestivum. Next base: position 463,725,885 of record NC_057806.1, on the reverse strand, counting down.
GGTCAAAACCTTCGGGAGATTATATAATGATTTTTTACCGACCAGAAGAAGTATCATGCAAGAAAATGGAGTCCAGAGGGCACGCGAGGTGCCCTCGAGGCAGGGGGCATGCCCAGGGGGCTAGGGCGCGCCCTCCACCCTCGTGGATGCCTCGTGTCCTTTCCAGACTACTTCTTATTTTCCTATTTTCTTAAGTATTCCAAAATGGAGAAAAATTGTTGTTAGAACTGTTTTGGAGTCGATTTACTTACCGTACCTCATACCTATTCCTTTTCGGAGTCTGAAACGTTATGGAAAGTGTCCCTTATGTACTCCTCCGAGGTTACGGTGTCAATAACATTGGTTTCAACATTTATGGGATTACCTGAGATGTAATGTTTGATTCTTTGACTGTTCACCACCTTCGGACTTTTACCTTCGAAGTTGTTGATTTTTATGGCACCAGAACGATAGACCTCCTCGATAACGTAAGGACCTTCCCATTTAGAGAGGAGTTTTCCTGCAAAAAATCTTAAATGAGAGTTGTATAACAAAACATAATCACCTACATTAAACTCATGCTTTTGTATCCTTTTGTCATGCCATCTTTTAACTTTTTCTTTAAATAGTTTGGCATTCTCATAGGTCTGGGTTCTCCACTCATCAAGTGAGCTAATGTCAAATAGTCTCTTCTCACCAGCAAGTTTGAAATCATAATTGAGCTCTTTAATGGCCCAATATGCCTTATGTTCTAGTTCGAGAGGTAAGTAACATTCTTTTCCATAAACCATTTTATACGGAGACATACACATAGGATTTTTATATGCAATTCTATAGGCCCATAATGCATCATCAAGTTTCTTGGACCAATTCTTTCTAGATCTATTAACAGTCTCTTGCAAAATTAATTTAATCTCTCTATTACTCAGTTCTACTTGACCACTAGACTATGGGTGGTATGGAGATGCAATTCTATGATTAACATCATAGTTAGCAAGCATTTTACGAAAAGCACCATGAATAAAAGGTGAACCACCATCAGTCATTAAGTATCTAGGGACAACCAACCTCGGAAAAATAAGTTCTTTAAGCATCTTAGTAGAGGTGTTATGATCAGCACTACTAGCTAGAATAGCTTCTACCCACTTAGTAACGTAATCAACAGCAACTAAAATATGTGTACACCCATTAGAGGAAGGAAATGGTCCCATAATCAAAGCCCCAAACATCTAATGGTTCAATAACAAGTGAATAGTTCATAGGCCTTTCTTGACATCTACTAATATTACCAATTCTTTGACATTCATCACAAGACAAGACAAACTTACGGGCCTCTTTGAAAAGAGTAGGCCAATAAAAACCGGATTGCAATACCATATGTGCAGTTCTATCTCCAGCGTGGTGTCCAACATAAGCCTCGGAGTGACACTTGCGTAGGATCTGTGCATGTTCATGCTCAGGTACACAACGTCTAATAACACCATCTACTCCTTCTTTATAAAGGTGTGGGTCATCCCTGAAGTAATGTCTCAAATCATAGAAAAACTTTTTCTATTGCTGGTATGTGAAAGTAGGTGGTATAAATTTAGCAACAATGTAATTACCATAATCAGCATACCATGGAGCAGTACGAGAAGCTTTTATGACAGCTAATTGTTCATCGGGAAAACTATCATCAATAGGGAGTGGGTCATCAAGAACATTTTCTAACCTAGACAAGTTGTGTGCAATGGGGTTCTCAGCTCCCTTCCTACCAATAATATGCAGATCAAATTCTTGTAGCAAGAAAACCCAACTAATAAGTTTATGTTTAGCATCTTTCTTTTCCATAAGGTATTTAATAGAAGCATGATCAGTGTGAACAGTTACTTTAGAATCATACAATATAAGGTCTGAACTTATCACAAGCAAATACAACTGCTAAAAATTCTTTTTCAGTAGTAGCATAATTTCTCTGGGCACTGTCTAGAGTTTTACTAGCATATTGGATAACATTTAATTTCTAATGAACTCTTTGCCCTATAACAGCACCTACAACATAGTCACTAGCATCACACATAATTTCAAAGGGTAAATTCCAATCAGGTGGCTAAACAATTGGTGCAGAAATCAAGGCTTTCTTAAGTATTTCAAATGCTTCTACACAATCATCATCAAAGACAAAAGGAACATCTTTTTGTAAGAGATTAGTGAGAGGCCTAGAAATTTTTGAGAACTCTTTAATGAACCTCCTATAAAAACCGGCATGACCAAGGAAACTTTTTATACCTTCAATGTCCTTCGGACATGGCATCTTTTCAATAGCATCAACTTTAGCTTTATCAACTTCAATACATCTTTCAGAAATTGTATGCCCCAAGACAATACCTTCATTAACCATAAAGTGGCACTTCTCCCAATTCAAGACAAGATTATTTTCTTCACATCTCTGTAAAACTCGAGCAAGGTTGCTTAAGCAATCATCAAAAGAAGTTCCATACATGGAGAAATCATCCATGAAAACCTCAACAATCTTTTCACAAAAGTCAGAGAATATAGCAGTCATACATCTTTGAAAGGTAGCAGGTGCATTACATAAACCAAAAGGCATACGTCTATAAGCAAAGGTACCGAAAGGGCAAGTAAAAGTGGTATTTTCCTGATCCTCTTTCGACACAGGTATTTGAGAGAAACCAGAATAACCGTCTAGAAAGCAAAATATGTATGTTTGGATAATATTTCTAGCATTTGATCAATAAAAGGTAAAGGGTAATGATCCTTTCTAATAGCTTTATTTCATTTGCGTAAATCAATTACCATTCTATAACCTGTAACAATCCTTTGTGGAATAAATTCGTCTTTATCATTAGGAACAACAGTAATACCTCCCTTCTTAGGGACACAATGGACAGGAGTTACCCACTGACTATCAGCAACATGATAAATTATACCTGCCTCCAGAAGCTTTAATATTTCATTTCTTACCACTTCTTTCATCTTAGGATTTAACCGTCGTTGGTGATCAACAACCGGTTTAGCGTCTTTCTCCAATTTTATTTTGTGCTGGCATAGAGTGGGACTAATGCCCTTAAGATCATCAAGAGTATATCCAATAGCAGCATGATGCTTCTTTAGAGTTTTTAATAATTTCACTTCTTCCTGCTCTGAAAGCTTAGCACTAATAATAACAGGATATATCTTCTTTTCATCAAGATAAGCATATTTAAGAGTATCAGGTAATGGTTTAAACTCAAACATGGGATCACCCCTCGGTGGAGGAGGATCCCCTAGAATTTCAACAGGCAACTTGTGTTTCGAAATAGGTCCCTGTTTAAAGAATACTTTATCTATTTCCCTTCTTTCATTCATAAACATATCATTTCCATGGTCTGGCAAATATTGTTCTAAAGGATCATTCGGAGGCACGACAATAGAAGCAAGACCAATAACTTCATATTTACTAGGCAATTCTTTATCATGGGGTTGTCTATGAAATTTAGCAAAATTAAAATCATGAGACATATCCCCTAAACCAACAGTAACAATATCCTTTTCGCAATCTAACTTAGCATTAACAGTATTCAAGAAGGGTCTACCAAATATAATGGGACAAAAGTCATCTTGTGGGGAAGCAAGAAAAAGAAAATCAGTAGGATATTTAATTTTCCCACATAATACTTCAACATCTCTAACAATCCCAACTACTGAAATAGTATCTTTATTGGCAAGCTTAATAGTAACATCAATATCTTTATCTCAGCAGGTGCAATATCATGCATAATTTCTTTATATAAAGTATAAGGTATTGCATTGACACTAGCAACCATATCACATAAGCCATGATAACAATGATCTCCTATTTTAACAGAAACAATAGGAATGCCAACAACAGGTCTATGTTTATTTTACGTATCGGGTCTAGCAATTCTAGCAGCTTCATCACAAAAGTAAATAACATGCCCATCAATATTATCGACCAACAGATCCTTAACCATAGCAATACTAGGTTCAACTTGAATTTTCTCAGAGGGTGTAGGTGTTCTAGCATTACTCTTACGAACCACAGTTGAAGCTTTAGCATGATCCTTATTCTAACAGGGAAAGGTGGTTTCTCAATATAAGCGGTAGGAACAATAGGATCAACATTATAAGTGATAGTCTTTTCTTCAACTTTAATAGGTTCGACTACTTTTAGTTCAATGGGAGGATTATATTTAAACCACTTCTCCTTAGGGAGATCAACATTAGTAGCAAATGATTCACAGAAAGAAGCTACTATCTCAGAGTCAAGTCCATATCTAGTGCTAAATTCATGAAAAGCATCAGTATCCACAAAAGATTTAACATAATCAAACTTAGGTGTTATACCTGACTCCTTACCTTTGTCGAGTTCCCAATCTTCGGAGTTGCGTTTAATTCTTTCCAATAAATCCCATCTGAATTCAATAGTCTTCATCATAATAGAACCAGTACAAGAAGTATTGAGCATGGAGCGATTATTGAGAGAAAGCCGAGCATATTTTTTTTGAATAATAACTTCTCTTGAGAGCTCATGATTCGGGCATGAATATAACATTGACTTAAGCCTCCCCCAAGCTTGAACGATGCTTTCTCCTTCACGAGGCCAAAAATTATATATGTAATTATGATCACGATGAACAATACGCATAGGATAAACCTTCTGATGAAATTCCAATTTCAATCGTTTGTAGTTCCGTGATCCCATATCATCATATAGCCTATACCATGTCAATGCCTCTCCCTTCAAAGCTAAAGGGAAGTCCTTCTTCTTGATAACATCGTCGGGCATACCTGCAAGCTTAAATAATCCACAAACTTCATCCACATAGATTAAGTGTATATCGGGATGCAATGTTCCATCTCCTGCAAAAAGATTAGCTAGCAGTTTCTCTATCATACCCGAAGGAATTTCAAAGTAAACATTTTCAGTAGGTTCAGTAGGTTGAGGAGCAACTCTTCGCTCTACTGGTCGGGGTGAAGATACCCTGAACAAGCCCCTCAAAGGATTATGTTCCATAGTAACAAGTGACAGTAAATTTCAGCACACTATATAAATTTTTCCTTACCAAAGGCGCTTCACTACCCGGCAACAGCGCCAGAAAAGAGTCTTGATGACCCACAATTTTAGGGGATCTATCGTAGCCTTTTCGATAAGTAAGAGTGTCAAACCCAATGAGGAGCAGAAGGAAATGATAAGCAATTTTCAGTAAGGTATTCTCTGCAAGCACTGAAATTATTGGTAACAAATAGTTTTGTGATAAGATAGTTTGTAACGAGTAACAAGTAATGCAAGTAAATAAGGTGCAGCAGTATGGCCCAATCCTTTTTGTAGAAAAGGACAAGCCTCGACAAATTCTTATATAAAGGAAAGCGCTCCCGAGGACACATGGGAATTATCGTCAAGCTAGTTTTCATCATGTTCATATGATTCACGTTTGGTACTTTGATAATTTGATATGTGGGTGGACCGGGGCTTGGGTACTTCCCGTCCTTGGACAAGCATCCCACTTATGATTAACCCCTATTGCAAGCATCCGCAACTACAACAGAAGCATTAAGGTAAACCTAACCATAGCATGAAACATATGGATCCAAATCAGCCCCTCACGAAGCAACGCATAAACTAGGGTTTAAGCTTCTGTCACTCTAGCAACCCATCATCTACTTATTACTTACCAATGCCTCCCTCTAGGCCCAAAAAATTGTGAAGTGGCATGTAATTGATGTTCACATAACACCACTAGAGGAAAGACAACATACATCTCATCAAAATATCGAACGAATACCAAATTCACATGACTACTTATAACAAGACTTCTCCAATGTCCTCAAGAACAAATGTATCTACTCATAAATGATATTCATGGTCATAATTAGAGGGGTATTAATGTGCATAAAGGATCTGAACATATAATCTTCCATCAAATAAACCAACTAGCATCAACTACAAGGAGTAATCAACACTACTAGCAACCCACATGTACCAATCTGAGGTTTTAAGACAAAGATCGGATACAAGAGATAAACTAGGGTTTGAGAGGAGATGGTGCTGGTGAAGATGTTGATGGAGATTGACCCCCTCCCGATGAGAGGATCGACGGTGATGACGATGGTGACGATTTCCCCCTCTCGCAGGGATGTTTCCCTAGCAGAACAGCTCCGCCGGAGCCCTAGATTGGTTCCGCCAAGGTTCTGCCTCGAGACGGCGGCGCTTCGTCCTGAAAGCTTCCTTTTGATTTTTTTTCCAGGGCAAAAGACACCTTATACTAGAATATGGGCATCGGGGGGCTTCCAGGTGGCCCACGAGGCAGGGGGTGCGCCCAGGGGGTAGGGCACGCCCTCCACCCTCGTGGACAGTGGGTGGGCCCCCTCTGGTGCTTTCTTCGCCCAATATTTTTAATATATTCCAAAACTGACTTTCGTGGAGTTTTAGGACTTTTGGAGTTGTGCAGAATAGGTCTCTAATATTTGCTCCTTTTCCAGCTGAGAATTCCAGTTGACGGCATTCTCCCTCTTCATGTAAACCTTGTAAAATAAGAGAGAAAAGGCATAAGTATTGTGACATAATGTGTAATAACAGCCCATAATGCAATAAATATCAATATAAAAGCATGATGCAAAATGGACGTATCAATACATTGGAGACATATCAGCATCCCCAAGCTTAGTTCCTGCTCGTCCTCGAGTAGGTAAATGATAAAAACAGAATTTTTGATGTGGAATGCTGCCTAACATGTCATCTCATATTATTTTCCTTATAGCATGGACATTTGTACTTTTATATGGTTCAAAGTAATAGTCTAGTTTTGACATGAGACTTAAATACTCAAGCATATCAACAAGCAAACATGTCTTTCAAAATATCAATGCCAAAATAAGTTATCCCTAGCCCATCATGCTCAACCATTGATCCATTCATGAAACGCACTCGCATATTAGCTACACCCAATGCTCAAGTACGATCATAGTAACCCCTAGTTGGTGCTTTATAAGAGAAGATGGAGATTCAAATTAAAAATAAAAATTGCATAAAGTAAAAGAAAGGCCCTTCGCGGAGGGAAGTAGGGATTTGTAGAGGTGCCAGAGCTCAAAGCGAAAAACATAGAGATAAAAACATTTTGGGAGGCATGCTTTTCCTGTCAATGAGAATGATCAAGTAGTTCCCAATACTTTCCATGCTAGATATATCATAGGCGGTTCCCAATCAGAAATTAAATTTTATTCCTTTTTCAACCATACTTTCACTTTTCATGGCTAGCCGTATCCATGGGTGCCTTCCATACCAACACTTTCCAAGGAATTTATTATTTGACAACATAAAGTAAATTCATTTTTCATTTCAGGACTGGGCATCCCTAATACCTTTGAATTACTCTCGTGCAATGACAAGTGAATAAACACTCATCGTGAGAATAACATATCTAGCATGGAAATATATTAGCCACCCCCTACTGATTCATGATCGGTACAAGCACACAAAAGAGAAATTTATTTTGAAAATTAGAGATGGCACATTGCTTAGAACGGCACGGAAATACCGCATGTAGGTAGGTATGGTGGACTCATGTGGAAAAATTAGTTTAAAGGATTTTGGATGCACAAGTAGTGATCATACTTAGTGCAAAATGAAGGCTAGCAAAAGATTGAGAAGCGACCAACCAAGAAACGAATAATCTCATAAGCGAGCATTAAGCATAATTATCACCGGATAATACACCACAAATAGGATGTAATTTCATTGCATAACTATTGATTTTCATGCTTGCATAGGGAATCACAAACCTTAACACCAATATTCTTACTAAAGCATAATTACTCATCAACATGACTCACATATCACATCATCATGTCTCAAAACTATACAAGGAATCAAGTTTATTTTGTCCAATGATCTTCATGAAAGTTTTTATTATATCCTTCTTGGATATCTATCACTTTGGAACTAATTTTCATGTGTTGCTTTTGATAAGCTCAAACAAATATAAGTGAAGATCATGAGCATAATATGTCTTTCTCCCAAATTAATTTAACTAGAGCAAGAGAGAATTTCTTAAAAAAATTACTAACTCCCAATAAATCTAAGTGAAGCATGAGATCATTTCTTCAAAAATACTGAAGCACACCATGCTAAAAAAGATATAAGTGAAGCACTAGAGCAATTCCATAGCTCATAAAGATTTAAGTGGAGCATAGAGAGCAATTCTAACAAGTCATGGCATAATTTTGGCTCTCTCAAATAGGTGTGTCCAGCAAGGATTCAAGACTTAAAAAAACAAAGCAAGCAAAGACTCATATCATACAAGACGCTCCAAGTAAAACTCATAGTATGTGACGAATAAAAATATAGTTCTGAGTAAAATACCGATGCTCGTTAGAAGAAAGAGGGTATGCCATTCGGGCATCCCAAAGCTTAGTTGCTTGCTTCTCTTTGGATAATAGCTTGGGATTCCATGGGCATCCCCAAGCTTAGGCTCTTCTTACCCCTTATTCCTTCATCCATCGTAACATCACCCAAAACTTGAAAACTTCAATCACACAAAACTCAACAAAACCTTCGTGAGATTCGTTAGTATAAGAAAGCAAATCACTACTATAAGTACTGTTGCAACCTATTAATATTTTATTCTTGCATTATATATACTGTACTCCAACTTTTCTATGGCAAAAACTTTTCAAAGAAAACCATAGAATCATCAAAACAAGCACACAACGCAAAGAAAACAGAATCTGTCAAAAACAGAACAATCTTTAGCAATCTGGATATTTTGAGTACTTCTGTAAATCCAAAAATTCTGAAAAATTAGGAAAATCTTAGCAATTTGCATATCAATGTTCTTCAAAACGAATTGGTATTTTATCACGCATCTGTTAAAAATGAGAATTATTTTTGTGGGCGCAAAAGTTTCTGTTTTTCAGCAAGATCAAGTCAACTATCACCCAAGAAGACCCTAAAGGCTTTACTTGGCACAAACAGTAATTAAAACACAATCATAACAGTATAATAATTGTGCTAACACTCATGAACAGAAAGAAAAAAGCAAAAATAAATTTTGTTCATTGGGTTGCGTCCCAACAAGCGCTATCGTTTTACGCCCCTAGCTAGGCATAAAGCAAGGATCTAAGTATTGTCATCTTTGTTTCTAGATCCATAAGATGCCATCATTATTGATTCATAAGGTGGCCTAATTATTGTTCTAGGTAAGTGTTCCACACCCTTCCTTAGTGGAAATTGAAATCTAATATTGCCTTCTTTCATATCAATCATGGCACCAATAGTACGTAAAAACGATCTACCAAGAATAATTGGACAACACAGATTGCAATCAATATCAAGAACAATAAAATATATGGGCACATAATTCCTATTTGAAAGAATAAGAACATCATTAATTCTTCCCATAGGCATTTTAATAGTAGAATCCACCAAGTGCAAATTTAAAGAACACTCATCAATATCGGTATGACCGAGCACATCACATAAAGATCTTGGAATTGTAGAAACACTAGCACCCAAGTCACATAAAGCAAAACACTCATATTTTTAATCTTGACTTTGATAGTAGGTTCCCACTCATCATGCAATTTTCTAGGAATTGAAACTTCTAATTCTATTTTTTCTTCCAAAGCTTTCATCAAAGCATCGACAATATGTTTAGTAAAAGCTTTATTTTGTTCATAAGCATGGGGTGAATTCATCATGGATTGCAACAAAGAAATACAATCAATCAAAGAGAAACTATCATAATTAAAGTCTTTGTAATCCAAAAGAGTGGGCACATCACTAGTTAAAGTTTTGACATCTTCAAACCCAATTTTATCAATTTTCTCAACAAGATTTTCACCCTCCAAATTATCCAGACGCCTTCTAGCTAAAGTTTACTCTTCTCCAGTCCCTTTATAATCAATTTTAATTTTACTAAACAAGGAATCAATAGAAGAAACACCAATCATTTTAAGATCTTTATCACTTTTATGAAAGCAATCACGAGAAAACGCTTTTTCTAAAAAATATCTTCTAGCTCTAAGCATAGAGGATCTTTTCTTACTTTTATCAATAAAAACATAAAGAGCTTTAATTGATTCCTCAACCTTAGGCACTAAAATTTTCATCTTGATATTTTCTACATCATGTGAAATTCTATCAACACTTCTAGACAAATCATCAATCTTATTCAACTTTTCTTCCATTGTAGCATTGATAACCTTTTGAGTGTTGATAAATTCTTTAATATTATTCTCAAGATGAGAGGTGTTCCTATTATTATTATAAGAAGGATTACCATAGGAATTACCAAAAATATTAGAGAAATTACTAGAAAAAGTCCTAGTATTAAAATTACATCTATAAGCATTGTTATTGAAATTGTTTCCCGAGATAAATTTCACATCTACGGCATCACTATTTTGCTCAATCAAAGTAGACATAGGCACATCATTAAAATCAATAGGAGCACTTTTATTAGCAACCAATTTCATAAGAGCATCAACTTTTTCACTCAAAGAAGAAATTTCTTCAACCGAATTAACTTTTTTACTAGTAGGAGCTCTTTCTGTATACCATTGTGAATTATTTGCCATAATATTATCAAGCAATTTGGTGGCTTCACCCAAAGTAATTTCCATAAAAGTACCATCCACGGAGGAATCTAAAAGATTACGAGAAACAAAATTCTACCCCACATAAAATTTTTATATGATCATCCAAAGATTTCACCCATGACTTGTGCAATTCCTTAGCATCATTTTCATCCTTTCCCAAGATCGTGAAACATGATCATGTTCAAGTTGCTTGAAATTCATAATCTGGGTTCTAAGGGAAATAATTTTTGCGGGCGGAAAATATTTAGTAATAAAAGCATCTTCGCACTTATCCCAAGAATCGATACTATTGCAAGGCAAAGAAGAAAACCAAATTTTTGCATGATCTCGCAAATAAAGCGGAAATAATTTCATCTTCACAACATCATTGTCCACATCTTTTTATTTTGCATATCGCATAATTGCACGAATGTGTTAAGATGGGACATGGCATCCTCACTAGGAGTACCAGAAAATTGATCTTTCGTAACAAGATTCAGTAAAGCGATATGAATATCACAAGACTCCGCACTAGTGGCGAGAGGAGCAATTGGAGTGCCAATAAAATCATTGTTGTTGGTATTGGAGAAATCACACAACTTGGTGTTCTCTTGAGTCATTGTGACTACGCAACAAGATTGCACTAAAAACAGATCCGGCAAGAAAAACAACGAACAAAAAATAGGGTGAATAAAACGGCAAATTTTTGTGAAGTGGGAGAGGAAAACGAGAGGCAAATAGCAAATAATGTAAATTGCGAGGAGATGAGATTTGTGATTAGGAACCTGGTAGATGTTGATGATGTCTCCCCGACAATGGCGCGAGAAATTCCTTTTGATGTCTGCTAGAACTACATCAGTATTTCCCCAAAGAGGAAGGGATGATGCAGTACAACAACCTTAGGTATTTCCCTCAGTGATGAGACCAAGGTTATCGAACCAGTACAAGGACCATGCAACACTACTTGAACGGCACATGCACACAAATAACAAATATGTAGGCGTCCTGGGAATGGGGGTCCCCAGGCTTGCCTGCCTGCGGCCCGCGGCATGGCTAAGCTAGCAGGCCGTACGGCCCACCTTCATTAACAAGGCATCCAAGACCCTCGCGAGGGGCCAAGCCTCGCGAGGCGGACGACACAAGACCTCCTCTGGAGCAGCCTAGTCAAGCAGGCTCACGAGGAGCAGAGATATCAAGGCGAGGTGAACCTCACGAAGCTCTCATGACGTGAGCCATGAGGATCGACACCAGGCGGGCGCCAGCACGCACAACGTCCTTGTTTCCTCTTTGTTGCTAAGGAAACCAGCGCAGGCGAGGAGTACCGAGGCATCAGGCAAATGCTACCATTTTGGTGCAACAAGACCAAGACCAGAAGGACGGCAAGACGGACGTCATCGTGGAGCCCAAGACGACGTCACCACCAGAGCCTTTGGCACGCGAAGACCACTTTTGTCAGGATAGCTTGTACTAGCCGTCCCCCTTTAAATTTGCCCGCCATTGTTGGCTCCCTTCCCGCTCAAGATTTGGGAAGAGGACCAGGGCCTCTATAAGTAGGACTAGCCACTACCATAGGCAAAGAGGACGAGATCTTAGATCACTCTCACCCACACAAGTTAGCCCAGCACAAGAACACCTCAACCTCAGGAGGTTGTTCTTCCGATTGTATTGTTCATCATCATCCCAAGAGACAATCCACCACCACCACACTGGAGTAGGGTATTACACCACAACGGTGGCCCGGACCAGTATAAATCTTGTGTCTTTCCGTGCTGCGAGTTCGTCGAGTTCGTCTGCGAGATCTTAGCTAGTTAGGGCGTAGATCGGTGGGAGGAAAAGACTTCGCGCGCAACCCAGTGTTTGAACCTTAAGGGTTTGCCAGAACCCCACATCCGACATTTGGCGTGCTAGGTAGGGGTGTGCCGTACCTTTCCTTCCATCAGTTCGTCGCTCCGTCGCTGCATCGTCTCCATGGCGGACGCTCGCCATGCTCGAGCCGAGCGTCGGGCTGCCCTCACCGCCCTCATCGCTCAGACGGCTCCCATCGGCGGGCCGCCACGTCGTTCTCTCTCTCCCGCCGCCAATGCTGCCACCGGCCCGGTGGGGAACGAGCAGCAAGCGTCTTCGCTGCATCCTTCGGTGCGGCAAGACGGCCACACCGCCACTCCATCGCTAGCCCCAGCCGGCTCTTCGTCTCATGCACACCGCGCTCCCATGGAGACGCGGGCCGCACTCATCACCGCAAATGAGCTCCTACGCTACCGCCCAGTCGACGACCTCTAAGAGGAGAGGCTTGACCGCGTCGCCGAGCTCGTCTGCGCCATAGGGGGCTCCCCAGCGTCGTCCCTCTCTCAGCCTCACTCTCAGCTAGCCACGGGCGACGAGGCCCGAGGCGCGCCTCCACCACCCCAGCCCAAAGACGGCGCCTTGGCACCAAGGCGTGCGGCCTCGCGGTGTGATCCGCCACGACCGGTGCCCGCGCGCGAAGAGAGAAGCTACCAAGAAATCCCAAGGCCGCGAGAAGCTGCACCAGCACTTCCCACGCCGCCTCGTCAAGACCGTGCGCCGCTTGCGGCAGCGCTGCGCGGACCTCGACAAGACCAAGCTCCACCCGCAAGGCGGGCCCCAGTAACCACGGCCAGCTGCCGCGCCTTCACCCCCGAGCTGCGCAGCGTCGCCTGGCCAGGCAAGTTCAAGCCGGATCTACCTCCTCACTACGACGGCACCGCCGACCCTGCAAAGTTCATGCAGCTCTACGAGCTAAGCATCGAAGCAGCCAACGGCGACGAGAAAGTCATGGTGAACTGGTTTCCCATGGCTCTCAAGGATGGGCCCCACACCTGGCTCCTGAACCTGCAGCACAGCTCGATCTCCTCCTGGGATGAGATGCGCGACCGCTTCGTCGCTGCTATGTCTTAAGCTTGCGTTGGTTTTCCCCGAAGAGGAAGGGATGATGCAGCAGAGTAGCTTAAGTATTTCCCTCAGTTTTTGAGAACCAAGGTATCAATCCAGTAGGAGGCCACGCTCAAGTCCCTCGTACCTGCACAAAACGGTAGCTACTCGCAACCAATGTGATTAGGGGTTGTCAATCCCTTCACGGTCACTTACGAGAGAGAGATCTGATAGATATAATATTTTTGGTATTATTGGTATAAAGATGCAAAGTAAAAAGTAAAGGCAAAGTAAAAAAAGCAAAGCAAGATTAAAGTGATGGAGATTGCTATGATGAGAATAGACCCGGGGGCCATAGGTTTCACTAGTGGCTTCTCTCAAGAGCATAAGTATTCTATGGTGGGTGAACAAATTACTGTTGAGCAATTGACAGAATTGAGCATAGTTATGAGAATATCTAGGCATGATCATGTATATAGGCATCACATCCGTGACAAGTAGACTGAAAAGATTCTACATCTACTACTATTACTCCACTCATCGACCGCTATCCAGCATGCATCTAGAGTATTAAGTTAAAAACAGAGTAACGCCTTAAGCAAGATGACATGATATAGAGAGATAAATTCATGCAATATGAAATAAACCCCATCTTGTTATCCTAGATGGCAACGATGCAATACGTGCCTTGCTGCCCCTTCTGTCATAGGGAAAGTACACCACAAGATCGAACCCAAAGCTAAGCACTTCTCCCATGGCAAGAACTACCAATCTAGTTGGCCAAACCAAACGGATAATTCGAAGAGACTTGCAAAGATAACCAATCATACATAAAAGATTTCAGAGAAGATTCAAATATTATTCATAGATAGACTTGATCATAAACCCACAATTCATCAGTCTCAACAAACACACCATAAAAAGAAGATTACATCGAATAGATCTCCACAAGAGAGGGGGAGAACTTTGTATTGAGATTCAAAGAGAGAGAACAAGCCATCTATCTACTAACTATGGACCCGAAGGTCTGAGGTAAACTACTCACACTTCATCGGAGGGGCTAGGATGATGTAGAAGACCTCCGTGATGACGGCCCTCTCCGGTGGAGCTCCGGAACAGGCCCCAAGATGGGATGTCGTGGATACAGAAAGTTGCGGTGGTGGAATTAGGTTTTTGGCTCCTCTTCTGATCGTTTGGGGGTACGTATGTATATATAGGAGGAAGGAGTACGTTGGTGGAGCACCGAGGGGCCCACGAGGCAGGGGAGGCAGGAGCGCGCCCTAGGGGGGCGCGCCCCCATCCTCGTGACCTCCTCTTTGACTCCTTGGAGTAGGGTCCAAGTCTCCTGGATCACATTCAGTGAGAAAATCACATTCCCGAAGGTTTTATTCCGTTTGGACTCCGTTTGATATTCTGTTTCTCTGAAACACTGAAATAGGCAAAAAAAACAGCAATTCTGGGTTGGGCCTCCGATTAATTGTTAGTCCCAAAAATAATATAAAAGTGGAAAATAAAGCCCAATGTAGTCCAAAATAGTAGATAATATAGCATGGAGCAATCAAAAATTATAGATACGTTGGAGACGTATCAGTTGCCAACTTCCAGGGCACTCGCGACCGCCCGCCGGCTGCGACCGACCTGCGCCACATCAAGCAACAACCAGGGGAGACCCTCCAGAAGTACATCCAGCGCTTCAACAGCACTCGCCTCAAGATCCCCAAGGTCACGGATGAGGCCATCATCTCCGCATTCTCCGACGGCGTCCGTGACGTCAAGATGAAGGAAGAGCTTGCCATCCTCGAGGAGCTCTGCACGTCTCAGGAGCTGTTCAACCTGGCGACCAAGTGCGCGAGAGCTGAGGAGGGGCGCCTTTCCATCCTTGAGCTGCCAGCCGCAGGCATAGAGGAGAAGAAAGCCAAGGCCAAGGACGTGAAGCGCAAGGAAGCGGTAGTGCTAGCTGCGGAGCCCGACACCAAACGGGGCCGAGATCAGCACGAGTCATCCAAGAACTGCCAACCATTCTGCGCCTTCCACAACCTAAACACCCACAACACCAGCGACTGCCAAGAGCTTCGAGCCCTACACGAGGGACGCATGGTCGATGCCTCGAGCGCAGCGACCGGGGCTACGGCCGTGGCGGAGGACGAGGAGCCGGATGTTGGGACGACCATGGCCCGCGCCAGGAAAGGCGCGACATGCCTCGTGAGGACTACTGGCAGGACCATCCTCGCGAGGGGCCCTGGAGGGACCAGCCTCGTGAGGATCGCCCCCAAGGCAACGCCACTCTTCCTCCACTGCCGCCAAGAAGGGACGACGACCATCATCAGGACGAGGGGGCTGGGGGCTTCCAGGAGCCACATGCAATCGCCTGCATCTTGGGCGGCGCCCAGGCCCCAGCCTCTCAATGCATCTTCAAACGGTTCGCTCGCAAGGTGAACGCAGCGCTCCCCAAGATTGAGGCCGCGCGCCCGCTCAAGTGGTCCCAGTGCACCATCATTTTCGACTCAGCAGATCAGCTCAAGTGCGCGGCCACCGCCACTGTCCTCCCGATGTTGTGTTCCCCGGTCATCAGCAATGTGCAAGTTACCAAGACTCTCATTGACGACCGTGCAGGGCTCAACGTCCTGTCCGTTGACACCTTCGACAACCTCCAAGTGCCATATGAGTAGCTCCTGCCTACCAAACCTTTCTTAGGAGTGACCGAAGGTTCCACCACACCGATAGGACGAGTCCGCCTGCCTGTCACCTTCGGCACACGCGACAACTATCGCACCGAGCTCATCGACTACAGCGTCGCGCACATCCGCCTGTTGTACAACGCCATCCTCGGGTATCCAGCCCTAACAAAGTTCATGGCGGTCACCCACCACGGCTACAATGTCCTCAAGATGCCTAGAAGTGGCGGGGTCATCACGATCCCATGTGAAGAAAGGGATGCGGTGTGCTCCCTCGAGCACGCCTTCCAAGCTGCAGCAATCGACGACCCCGATAGTAGAAGTGAGGGCCCTCTGAAGGCCATCTCCAAGAAGAAGGAGATGCGACGTGCAGGACCTCAGGAAGATGGCGTCGCGGCGGGAGCCTCGTCAGGATCAGCGTCTGTCCCAGGGCGCCTCCCTCCATCGCGTAGGAAGGCGCGCCCAGCGCCCTCCTCGGGCAGGGCTCGGAGGCTCCCTTCTGGAGGGCCTCAGGCCTTACCAACCTCACGAGGGAGGTGCTTGGGTGCCACTTGGAGGCGTGCCACGAGGCACGTTTTCCTCAGGAGGACGAATGGCAAGGGGTGCCCACCGCTTAGGAGTTCATCGCCAAGACCACACAGGAACTACAAGACGCAAGAGCCATGTGCGGCGACAGCCGCTCACAGGGCGTGCCTCACCACCCAGGCGAGGGTGCTGAGCTGCATGCCTGCATCGACATCCTAGGGCTCAACAGGGCCGCGTCTCAGGAGCGCTTCTGGCCTTCGCATGTGGGCCGTTGCGAGGGCCCGCCACACAGTTGCGTTTGTATGCCCCTCGGCTTGCCGAACGTGGCGTCGGCCTATCAGCGCGCCGTGTGGCATGACCTGGCGGCTTAAGAGGCCAGGCACCACGTCATCCTGGAGGGAATGGAGACGGTCTTCGGGAAGCCTCCTGAGCCCCGAGCCTCCTGAGGCTTAGGGCTCCGGTGGCTCATGAGGAGTCCTTTCTTCGACGCACGCCTTTAGCTGCACCAACTCTGCTTCGTCTACAGAACCAGGTGACATCTTCCAAGCTCGTTAAGCTAGGAGCGCCCCTTGGGCTGCATTATTCCCAGGCCGTGTGGGTCCGTCCCTACGGCATGTATCCCATTTGCTTATATCTTTAACTTACCTTGCTGGGGGCACCCCTCAGGCTACATCATCCCCAAGCCGCTCGGGCCGGACCCAGTGGCATATATCTTCCTGCATTTACCCAAGCTGATTTGCCTTCCTTGCTTCACCTGCCTGCGGTTATCGCCTGCTCGATCATCGCCTCCCACGGGGCCTCCTCACAGGCACGACGCTGGTGCATGGGTCCGTCCCTGCCACGTCGACAAAATCTGAGCGGTCGAGCTCTGGCTCGCGGCACGCCTCACGCACGTCACCTCACCAGGCCCTCAATGCCTTCACTTCATCCGGACCAACCAGCGGCAGGCTGACGGCTGTAATGGCAAACCATGTTCTTCTTGTGCCTGTTCACAGGGACCCCGCGGGGAGGATAGCAAGCGGCACCGCGAATCTATTTTTCTCTCGTGTAATCCGCTTGCGCGTTAAAAGGGGGGCTCCTGAGCATCGCGACTCAGGAGCCCTTACTAGCTCTCCAGCCCTCACCCCTTGGTCTTGACCACGGCATCGCGACCTGGCATACCAGCGGCGGCTGAGCTCGCTCGAGGGCCGGGACCTGAGGACACAGAGCACTAAGGAAAGCATAGGAGGACGAAAACTTGTATGGGACGGCCTGGCTATGTCGCACGAGTTGGCACGCAGCCCCAGCGCAACGTCAGGAATCGCCACGAAGTTCACAAGATAAGTCTCTCCCTCGGATCGGCTAAATGTCTGGGCCTTAGGGATACTCACGCCTTGCCGCAATCCCGTTGCGGCCACGTCAACTCCCTTTCTTCCCTTACCATGGCGGCTTGAGCGCTAAGGGGGACCTCCTAAGCATCGCGCCTCAGGGGCTCTTACTTGACCTCGGGCCGCACACCTCATGGCCTTGACCACGACACATGACCTGGCATACCAGCGACGGCTGTAGCCTACCTAGGGGCCGGGATCTATCGGCGTAGAGCAACAAGCTATTGCAAGGAAAGAAAGGGGGGACCGAGCCTTAACGGGACGCGTGTTCATCAAATCTTCATAACAGGGAAGATAAGCACAAAAGACATTACAGACCCTTACATGCCCCCACAGGGCGCTTCATGATTCTTCGTAGGAAACAAAAGCTAAAACTAAGGAGGACCCTACCTACACCCCCGTGTGGCAGACGCCATCATCAATAGTGGGCCACGGGAGGCCGGCGCCAACCCCATCCAGATCAGCGGCGGCGACGGCCAAACACGGCAGCACTGCTCCGAGCGCGGTGAGAGCTCGGGGCACGTAGATGTCCTCGCTCGTCTCCGGAGTCTCGTAGAGCTCAGGAGAGCTGCTGGACTCCCAAGGGCTGCTACTGCTGGACTGGTCGCGAGCGGAGCGCGCATCAGCCTCGCGCTCCTCTCCGGAGCAGCACTCCAGGCGGCAGCCCTCGGCATCGAAGACCTTGAAGAAGAGCGTGGAGACGCCGTCGTATTCAAGATGGATCGCGAGGGTGCCCCTCACATGGCAGACCCGCGCGATCTCGCCCCAGCCGCGAGTCATGAAGATCTTGCCGGTGGGGACCGCTTCGATCTCCGCTCCCATCGCCGGAGCGCCGCAGTTGGCATGCTGCAACCAGAGCTCGAGAGCCCCCCTCAACGGCATCACGTCGGAGAAGAACCGCGGGAAGCGGATCCAAGAGCTTGGGGGCATCGGCGCCCACAGCACCAGCTCGCGCGAGGAGTCCATGGTGTGGATTCCTGGGGCGACGGCGCGCGTCGCCGCGGCGCGGCGACCCCGGGCGCGGCGCTGGCGGCGCTGCTCATCGCTCCGCCTTCCTGAGTCCTCGGCTTGGTCATACAGGGGTAGCGAATACCCTGGGGGAGGCCGCTCGCACCAAGGCCTCGTCACCACCTGCATCGCCGCTTCTTCACGGCGATGGATCCACCTCTTCTTCAGCGAAAGTTGCTCTGGGACATCTCGGGGGGCCTTCCCCTTTTCTTCGGCGGAGAACCTTCTGATAGGCACCATTGGTGCTAGCAACGAAGCGAGGGAAAAGAAGCTAGCAGTGGAGCGAGAAGGAAGAAGCAAGCGAGCAAGGAAGAGATGGGCAACAGGGGCTCCGCCCCCTCCCCATTTATAGCAAGAGAAGGCCAACCGGCACCTCCCACGATTGCAAGTAATGATGGTTTTCCTTGCATGTCGCAGGGACTCGTCAAGTCGTGCAGTTGCCAAGGCAGCAAGGGGAAGTGGAGACGCCCGCGTCCAATCAACTGCCACACGTCAACCGAGGCTGCAGGCTTTTGGGGCCCGCGGTGCTCCGTACTTGGCCCTTGGCTTCGCCGCGAAGCCAAGCCCAAGCGCACTGCTACCTCTTGAGCTTGCGTTGGATTTCCGCGAAGAGGAAGGGATGATGCAGCAGAGTAGCATAAGTATTTCCCTCAGTTTTTGAGAACCAAGGTATCAATCCAGTAGGAGGCCACGCTCAAGTCCCTCGTACCTGCACAAAGCGATAGCTACTCGCAACCAACGCGATTAGGGGTTGTTAATCCCTTCACGGTCGCTTATGAGAGTGAGATCTGATAGATATAATATTTTTGGTATTTTTGGTATAGAGATGCAAAGTGAAAAGTAAAAGGCAAAGTAAAAAAGAAAAGCAAGATTAAAGTGATGGAGATTGATATGATGAGAATAGACCCGGGGGCCATAGGTTTCACTAGTGGCTTCTCTCAAGAGCATAAGTATTCTACGATGGGTGAACAAATTACTATTGAGCAATTGAAAGAATTGAGCATACTTATGATAATATCTAGGCATGATCATGTATATAGGCATCACATCCGTGACAAGTAGACCGAAATGATTCTGCATCTACTACTATTACTCCACTCATCGACCGCTATCCAGCATGCATCTAGAGTATTAAGTTAAAAACAGAGTAACGCTTTAAGCAAGATGACATGATGTAGAGAGATAAATTCATGCAATATGAAATAAACCCCATCTTGTTATCCTCGATGGCAATGATGCAATACATGCCTTGCTGCCCCTTCTGTCACTGGGAAAGGACACCGCAAGATCGAACCCAATGCAAAGCACTTCTCCCATGGCAAGAACTACCAATCTAGTTGGCCAAACCAGACGGATAATTCGAAGAGACTTGCAAAGATAACCAATCATACATAAAAGAATTCAGAGAAGATTCAAATATTATTCATAGATAGACTTGACCATAAACCCACAATTCATCGGTCTCAACAAACACACCGCAAAAAGAAGATTACATCGAATAGATCTCCACAAGAGAGGGGGAGAACTTTGTATTGAGATCCAAAAAGAGAGAAGAAGCCATCTAGCTACTAACTATGGACCCGAAGGTCTGAGGTAAACTACTCACACTTCATCGGAGGGGCTATGATGATGTAGAAGCCCTCCGTGATGATGGCCCTCTCCGGCGGAGCTCCGGAACATGCCCCAAGATGGTATCTCGTGGATACAGAAAGTTGCGGCGGTGGAATTAGGTTTTTGGCTCCTGTTCTAATCGTTTGGGGGTACGTAGCTATATATAGGAGGAAGGAGTACGTCGGTGGAGCACCGAGGGGCCCACGAGGCAGGGGCACGCCCTAGGGGGGTGGGCGTGCCCCCCACCCTCATGACTGCCTCTTTGACTCCTTGGAGTAGGGTCCAAGTCTCCTGGATCATGTTCGGTGAGAAAATCACGTTCCCGAAGGTTTTATTCCGTTTGGACTCCCTTTGATATTCTGTTTCTCTGAAATACTGAAATAGGCAAAAAAACAACAATTCTAGGTTGGGCCTCCGGTTAATAGGTTAGTCCCAAAAATAATATAAAAGTGGAAAATAAAGCCCAATATAGTCCAACATAGTAGATAATATAGCATGGAGCAATCAAAAATTATAGATATGTTGGACACGTATCAGGCATCCCCAAGCTTAATTCCTGCTTGTCCTCGAGTAGGTAAATGATAAAAAGAGAATTTTTGATGCAGAGTGCTACTTGGCATAATTTCAATGCAAATCTTCTTAATTGTGATATGAATATTCAGATTCGAAAGATTCAAGACAAAAGTTTATATTGACATAAAAATAATAATACTTCAAGCATACTAACAAAGCAATTATGTCTTCTCAAAATATCGTGGCCAAAGAAAGTTATCCCTACAAAATCATATAGTCTGGCTATGCTCTATCTTCACCACACAAAGTATTTAAATCATGCACAACCCCGACGACAAGCCAAGCAATTGTTTCATACTCTATCTTTTTCAAAACTTTTTTAATCTTCACGCAATACATGAGCGTGAGCCTTGGATATAGCACTATAGGTGGAATAGAATGGTGGTTGTGGAGAAGACAAAAAGGAGAAGATAGTCTCACATCAACTAGGCGTATCAACGGGCTATGGAGATGCCCATCAATAGATATCAATGTGAGTGAGTAGGGATTGCCATGCAACGGATGCACTAGAGCTATAAGTATATGAAAGCTCAAAAAGAAACTAAGTGGGTGTGCATCCAACTTGCTTGCTCATGAAGACCTAGGGAAATTTGAGGAAGCCCATCATTGGAATATACAAGCCAAGTTCTATAATGAAAGATTCCCACTAGTATATGAAAATGACATAACGAGAGACTCTCTATCATGAAGATCATGGTGCTACTTTGAAGCACAAGTGTGGTAAAAGGATAGTAACATTGTCCCTTCTCCTCTCTTTTTCTCTTATTTTTTTATTTATATTTCTTATTTTGGGCCTTTTCTCTTTTTTATGGCCTCTTTTCTTTCTCTTTTTTTGGGCTTCTTTGGCCTCTTCTATTTATTTTTCGTCCGGAGTCTCATCCTGACTTATGGGGGAATCATAGTTTCCATCATTGTTTCCTCACTTGGGACAATGCTCTAAAAATGATGATCATCACACTTTTATTTTTCTTACAACTCAATAATTACAACTCGATACTTAGAACAAAATATGACTCTATATGAATGCCTCCGGCGGTGTACCGGGATATGCAATATGACAATGATGAATGTGTCATGATAAACGGAACGGTGGAAAGTTGCATGGCAATATATCTCGGAATGGCTATGGAAATGCCATAATAGGTAGGTATGGTGGCTGTTTTGAGGAAGGTATATGGTGGGTGTATGATACCGGCGAAAGGTGCGCGGTATTAGAGAGGCTAGCAAAGGTGGAAGGGTGAGAGTGCGTATAATCCATGGACTCAACATTAGTCATAAAGAACTCATATACTTATTTCAAAAATCTACAAGTTATCAAAGAAAAGTATTACGCGCATGCTCCTAGGGGGATAGATTTGTAGGAAAAGACCATCGCTCGTCCCTGACCGCCACTCATAAGGAATACAATCAATAAATAAATCATGCTCCGACTTCATCACATAACGGTTCACCATACGTGCATGCTACAGGAATCACAAACTCTAACACGAGTATTCTTTAAATTCACAACTACTCAACTAGCATGACTCTAATATTATCACCTCCATATCTCAAAACAATTATCATGCTTCAATCTTTTCTTAGTATTCAACACACTCAAAAGAAAGTTCCACAAATCTTGAATACCAAGCATATTAAGCAAATTACCATGCTATTAAGACTCTCAAAATAATTTAAGTGAAGCATGAGAGATCAATAGTTTCTTTAAAACAAATCCACCACTGTGCTCTAAAAGATCTAAGTGAAGCACATAGAGCAAAATTATAATGCTCAAAAGATATAAGTGAAGCACATAGAGCAAAATTATAATGCTCAAAAGATATAAGTGAAGCACATAGAGCAAAACTACATAGCTCAAAAGATATAAGTGAAGCACATAGAGTATTCTATCAAATTCTAATTCATGTATGGCTCTCTCAAAAGGTGTGTACATCAAGGATGATTGTGGCACACTAAAACACAAAGACACAAATAATACAAGACGCTCCAAGCAAAACACATATCATGTTGGTGAATAAAAATATAGCTCCAAGTAAATTACCGATGGAAGTGGACGAAAGAGGGGATGCCTTCCGGGGCATCCCCAAGCTTTGACTTATTGGTGTCCTTGGATTATCTTGGGGGTGCCATGGGCATCCCCAAGCTTAGGCTCTTGCCACACCTTATTCCATAATCCATCACAAGAATTCACCCAAAACTTGAAAACTTCACAACACAAAACTTAAAGTAGAAAACTCGTGAGCTCCGTTAGCGAAAGAAAACAAAAAACCACTTCAAGGTACTGTAATGAACTCATTATTTATTTATATTGATTTTAAACCTACTGTATTCCAACTTCTCTATGT
Source organism: Triticum aestivum (assembly GCF_018294505.1). Lineage (NCBI taxonomy): Eukaryota > Viridiplantae > Streptophyta > Magnoliopsida > Poales > Poaceae > Triticum > Triticum aestivum. The sequence continues at coordinate 463,702,335 of NC_057806.1, read as the reverse complement.
ATTATAAACTATTTTACTAACCATAGATTCATCAAAATAAGCAAACAACACACGAAAAACAGAATCTGTCAAAAACAGAACAGTCTGTAGTAATCTGTAGCTAGCGCAGGATCTGGAACCCCAACAATTCTAAAATAAATTGCTGGACGTGCGGAATTTATCTATTAATCATCTTCAAAAAGAATTAACTAAATAGCACTCTTCAAATAAAAATTACAGCAGTTCCCGTGAGCGCTAAAGTTTCTGTTTTTTACAGCAACTTCAACAAGACTTTCCCCAAGTCTTCCCAATGGTTCTACTTGGCACAAACACTAATTAAACACAAAAAACACAACCAAAACAGGGGCTAAATAATTTATTTATTACTAAACAGGAGCAAAAATCAAGTAATAAAAATAAAATTGGGTTACCTCCCAACAAGCGCTATCGTTTAACGCCCCTAGCTAGGCATAAAAGCGAGGATAGATCTAGGTATTGCCATCTTTGGTGGGCAATCCATAAGTGGCTCTCATGATAGTTTCATATGGAAATTTTATTTTCTTTCCTGGAAAGTGTTCCATGCCCTTTTTTAATGGAAATTGAATCTAATATTCCCTTCCTTCATATCAATAATCACACCAACCGTTCTAAGGAAAGGTCTACCAAGACTAATAGGGCAAGAAGGATTGCAATCTATATCAAGAACAATGAAATCTACGGGCACATAATTCCTATTTGCAACAATAAGAATATCATTAATCCTTCCCATAGGTTTCTTAATAGTAGAATCCGCAAGATGCAAGTTTAGAGAGCAATCATCAAAATTGCGGAAATCTAGCAAATCACACAAAGTTTTGGGGATAGTGGAAACACTAGCACCCAAATCACACAAAGCATAAAACTCATGATCTTTAGTTTTAATTTTAATAGTTGGTTCCCACTCATCATAGAGTTTTCTAGGGATAGAAACTTTCAACTCAAGTTTTTCTTCATAAGATTGCATCAAGGCATCAACAATATGTTCGGTGAAGGCTTTCTTTTGACTATAAGCATGTGGAGAATTTGGCACGGATTGCAACAAGGAAATAAAATCAATTAAAGAGCAACTTTCATAATTAAATTCCTTGAAATCCAATATAGTGGGTTTAGCAACATCTAGATTTTTATTTCTTTCAATCCCACTTTCATCAATTTCATCGTAAAGATCTAAATACTCTGAATTTTTAGAACGCCTTCTAGGTAAAGGAAGATCATATTCAGTTTCATCAAGATTTGTATTGCAAAATAAAGATTTAATAGGGGACACATCAATAACTTTTAGATCTTCATCTTGATTTTCATAGGAATTGGAAGAACACACTTTAATAAAGGAATCTATGGAAGCACGCATCCTAGCGGTTCTTTCCTTGCACTCATCAATGGAAATTCTCATGGCTTTGAGAGACTCATTGATATCATGCTTAGGAGGAATAGATCTAAGCTTTAAAGAATCAATCTCAAGAGAAATTCTATCAACGTTTCTAGCCAAATCATCAACTTTAAGCAATTTCTCTTCAAGCAAAGCATTAAAATTCTTTTGTGAATTCATAAACTCTTTAACACTATTCTCAAATTCAAAGGGCATCTTATTATAATTTCCATAAGAGTTGTTGTAGGAATTCCCATAATTATTAGAAGGATTACTAGGATATGGCCGAGGATTAAAATTCCCTCTATAAGCGTTGTTACCAAAATTATCCCTACCAACAAAATTCACATCCATAGATTCATTGTTATTCTCAATCAAAGTAGACAAAGGCATATCATTAGGATCATAAGAAACACTCTTAGTAGCAAATAATTTCATAAGTTCACCCATCTTTCCACTCAAAACATTGATTTCTTCTATCGCATGCACTTTTTTATTAGAAGATCTTTCAGTATGCCATTGAGAATAATTAACCATAATATTATCTAGGAGTTTAGTAGCATCTCCTAAAGTGATCTCCATGAAAGTGCCTCCCGCGGCCGAATCTAAAAGATTTCTAGAAGCAAAATTCAATCCGGCATAAATTTTTTGTATAATCATCCACAAATTCAAACCATGAGTAGGGCAATTACGTATCATTAATTTCATTCTCTCCCAAGCTTGTGCAACATGTTCATGATCAAGTTGCTTAAAGTTCATAATATCGTTTCTAAGAGAGATGATCTTAGTGGGAGGGAAATACTTAGAGATAAAAGCAACTTTGCACTTGTTCCAAGAATCAATACTATTTTTAGGCAAAGACGAAAACCAAGCTTTAGCACGATCTCTAAGCGAAAAAGGAAATAGATTCAATTTAACGACATCATTATCGACATCTTTTTTCTTTTGCATATCACATAAATCAACGAAGCTATTCAGATGAGTGGCGGCATCTTCACTAGGAAGGCCGGCGAATTGATCTTTCATAACAAGATTCAACAAACCAGTATTGATTTCACAAGATTCAGTATTGGCAAGAGGAGCAATCGGAGTGCTAAGGAAATCATTATTATTGGTATTGGTGAAGTCACACAATTTGGTAGTATCTTGAGCCATCGCGAGAAACAAGCAATCCAACACACAAGCAAGCAAAAGGCAAGCGGGCAAAAAGAGGCAAATAGAGAGGGAGGAGAAGGAGATTGGGAAAGAGAGGGCGAATAAAACGGCAAGGGTGCAGTGGGGGAGAGGAAAACGAGAGACAAATGGCAAATAATGTTATGCGAGAGATAGGGATTGTGATGGGTACTTGGTATGTTGACTTTTTGTGTAGACTCCCCGGCAACGGCGCCAGAAATTCTTCTTGCTACCTCTTGAGCTTGCGTTGGATTTCCCCGAAGAGGAAGGGGTGATGCAGCAGAGTAGCATAAGTATTTCCCTCAGTTTTTGAGAACCAAGGTATCAATCCAGTAGGAGGCCATGCTCAAGTCCCTAGTACCTGCACAAAACGATAGCTACTCGCAACCAACGCGATTAGGGGTTGTCAATCCCTTCACGGTCACTTACGAGAGTGAGATCTGATAGATATAATATTTTTGGTATTTTTGGTATAGAGATGAAAAGTAAAAGGCAAAGTAAAAAGCAAAGCAAGATTAAAGTGTTGGAGATTGATATGATGAGAATAGACCCGAGGGCCATAGGTTTCACTAGTGGCTTCTCCCAAGAGCATAAGTATTCTATGGTGGGTGAACAAATTATTGTTTAGCAATTGACAGAATTGAGCATAGTTATGAGAATATCTAGGCATGATCATGTATATAGGCATCACGTCCATGACAAGTAGACCGAAACGATTCTGCATCTACTACGATTACTCCACTCATCGACCGCTATCCAGCATGCATCTAGAGTATTAAGTTAAAAACAGAGTAACGCTTTAAGCAAGATGACATGATGTAGAGAGATAAATTCATGCAATATGAAATAAACCCCATCTTGTTATCCTCGATGGCAACGATGCAATACGTGCCTTGCTGCCCCTTCTGTCACTGGGAAAGGACACCGCAAGATCGAACCCAAACCTAAGCACTTCTCCCATGGCAAGAACTACCAATCTAGTTGGCCAAACCAAACGGATAATTCGAAGAGACTTGCAAAGATAACCAATCATACATAAAAGAATTCAGAGAAGATTCAAATACTATTCATAGATAGACTTGATCATAAACCCACAATTCATCGGTCTCAACAAACACACCGCAAAAAGAAGATTACATCAAATAGATCTCCACAAGAGAGGGGGAGAACTTTGTATTGAGATCCAAAAAGAGAGAAGAAGCCATCTAGCTACTAACTATGGACCCGAGGGTCTGAGGTAAACTACTCACAGTTCATCAGAGGGGCTATGATGATGTAGAAGCCCTCTGTGATGATGGCCCTCTCCGGCGGAGCTCCGGAACAGGCCCCAAGATGGGATCTCGTGGATACAGAAAGTTGCGGCGGTGGAATTAGGTTTTTGGCTCCTGTTCTGATCGTTTGGGGGTACATAGGTATATATAGGAGGAAGGAGTACGTAGGTGCAGCACCAAGGGGCCCACGAGGCAGGGGGCGCGCCCCCCACCCTCGCGACCACCTCTTTGACTCCTTGGAGTAGGGTCCAAGTCTCCTGGATCACGTTCGATGAAAAAATCATGTTCCCGAAGGTTTTATTCCTTTTGGACTCCGTTTGATATTCTGTTTCTCCGAACTACTGAAATAGGCAAAAAACAACAATCCTGGGCTGGGCCTCCGGTTAATAGGTTAGTCCCAAAAATAATATGTAAGTGGAAAATAGAGCCCAATATAGTCCAAAACAGTAGATAATATAGCATGGAGCAATCAAAAATTATAGATACTTTGGAGATGTATCATGCACCTTGGGCCCGGGGGCTACTGTCAGCGTCCTGGGAACGGGGGTCCCCAGGCATGCCTGCCTGCGGCCCGCGGCATGGCTAAGCTAGCAGGTCGTACGGCCCACCTTCATCAACAAGGCATCCAAGACCCTCGCGAGGGTCCAAGCCTCACGAGGCGGATGACACAAGACCTCCTCTAGAGCGGCCTAGTCAGGCAGGCTCACGAGGAGCGGAGATATCAACGCGAGGCGAACCTCACGAGGCTCTCGTGACGTGAGCCATGACGATCGAAACTAGGCGGGCGCCAGCGCGCACAGCGTCCTTCCATCTTTGGTGCTAAGGAAACCAGCACAGGCGAGGAGTACCGAGGCATCAGGCAAAGGTTACCATTTTGGTGCAAGAAGACCAAGACTAGAAGGACGGCAAGACGGAGGTCATCGTGGAGCCCAAGACGGCGTTCACCACCAGAGCCTTTGGCAGGCGAAGACCACTTTTGTCAGGATAGCTTGTACTAGCTGTCCCCCTTCAAATTTTCCCACCATTGTTGGCTCCCTTCCCGCTCAAGATTTGGGAAGAGGACCAGGGCCTCTATAAGTAGGACTAGCCACCACCATAGGCAAAGGGGATGAGGTCTTAGATCACTCTCACCCACACAAGTCAGCCAAGCACAAGAACACCTCAACCTCAGGAGGCTGTTCTTCCCATTGTATTGTTCATCATCAGCCCAAGAGGCAATCCACCACCACCACACTGGAGTAGGGTATTACACCACAACGGTGGCCCAAACCAGTATAAATCTTGTGTCTTTCCGCATTGCGAGTTCGTCGAGTTCGTCTGCGAGATCTTAGCGAGTTAGGGCGTAGATCTGTGGGAGGAAAAGACTTCGCGCGCACCCCATTGTTCGAACCTCAAGGGTTTTCCGGAACCCCACATCCGACAAAATAATCGCAACCCGATGTATTAAAGGGGTTGTCAATCCCTTTCGGGTAACAGCGCCAGAAATTGGCTAACAGGCGGGATAAAAATATGATAGATGGGATAAATAGATCTCGAATAAAATAAAGTGACACAAGGTTTTTTTGGTTTTATAGATCTGAAAAAAGGAAAGGAATATAGATCGCAAAGGCAAATATAGTGAGGAAGAGACCCGGGGGCCTTAGGTTTCACTAGTGGCTTCTCTCGAGAGAAAATAACAAACGGTGGGGGAACAAATTACTATTGAGAATTGATAGAACTTCAAATAATCATGACGATATCTAGGCAATGATCATTATATAGGCATCACGTCCAAAATTAGTAGACCGACTCCTGCCTGCATCTACTACTATTACTCCACACATCGACCGCTATCCAGCATGCATCTAGAGTATTAACTTCATGGAGAAACAGAGTAATGCAATAAGAACGATGACATGATGTAGACAAGATCTATTTATGTAGAAATAGACTACATCTTGTTATCCTTAATGGAAATGATACATACATGTCGGTTCCCCTTCTGTCACTTGGATCAAGCATCCTAAGATCGAACCCATGACAAAGCACCTCTTCCCATTGCAAGATAAATAGATCAAGTTGGCCAAACAAAACCCAAATATTGGAGAAGAAATATGAGGCTATATGCATATAAGAGATCAAAGACGAGTCAAATAACTTTCATGCATAAAAAGAGATAGATCTGATCATAAACTCAAAGTTCATCGTATCCCAACAAACACACTTCAAAAAAGAGTTACATCATATGGATCTCCGAGAGACCATTGTATCGAGAATCAAACGAGAGAGAGGAAGCCATCTAGCTACTAACTACGGACCCATAGGTCTGCAAAGAACTACTCACGCATCATCGGAGAGGCACCAATGGACATGATGAACCCCTCCATGATGGTGTCTAGACTGGATCTGGTGTTTCTGGAACTTGCGATGGCTGGAATTGATTTTCGTCGACTCCCCTAGGGTTTCTAGAATATTGGAGTATTTATAGAGTAAATAGGTGGTTCGGGAGGCACCCGAGGTGGGCAGAACCCACCAAGGCGCGCCTGGGCCTCTAGGCGCGGCCTGGTGGGTTGTGCTCCCCTTGGAGCACCCCCCGGGTGCTTCTCCGGCCCGCAGGATGTCTTCTGGTCCAAAAAATCCACAAAAAGTTTCGCTGCTTTTGGACTCCGTTTGATATAGTTTTCCTGCGATGTAAAAAACATGCAAAAAACAGCAACTCGAACTTGGCACTATGTCAATAGGTCAATACCAAAAAATGATATAAAATTACTATAAAATGATTACAAAACATCCCTGAATGATAATATAATAGCATGGAACATTTAAAAATTATAGATATGTTGGAGACGTATCAAATACTTATCTCTACTTTGCTGCATCACCCTTTCCTCTTCAAGGGAAAAACCAACGCAAGATCAAGAAGTAGCAGGAATAATTCCTGGCACCATTGTCAGGGAGATTTATGCCAAGTCAAGTCAAGATTTGTCTCCCGTCAACTTGCCAATTTCGGGCGCCGTTGCCGGGGAGATCTACGACAAGTCAAGACATACCAAGTACCCAAACCTCTCATCTCTTGCATTACATTATTCGCTATTCGCCTCTCGTTTTCCTCTCCCCCACTTCTAAAAGGGTTTCGAAAATATTTGCCTTTTCTTCGCCCCTCTTCCGTTCGTCTTCTTCGCTTGCTTTTTGTGTGCTTATGTGTTTGATTGCTTGATTCGTCACGATGGCTCAAGAGAATACCAAATTGTGTGACTTTTCCAACACCAATAACAATGATTTTATTAGTACCCCGATTTCTCCTGCTACTAATGCGGAATCTGTGGAAATTAATGATGATTTGCTGAATCTTGTTACGAAAGATCAATTCTCTGGGCTTCCAAGTGAAGATGCCAAGTCCCATCTTAATAATTTCGTAGACTTGTGTGATATGCAAAAGCAAAAATATGTGTATAATGATATTGTTAAATTGAAGCTATTTCCGTTCTCACTTCGGGATCGTGCTAAAGCTTGGTTTTCATCTTTGCCTAAAAATAGTATTGATTCATGGATGAAGTGTAAAGATGCTTTTATTTCCATTTATTTTCCTCCCGCTAACATCATATCCCTTAGGAACGATATTATTAATTTTAAGCCACTTGATCATGAGCAAGTTGCACAATCTTGGGAGAGGATGAAATTGATGATACAAAATTGCCCTACTCATGGTTTGAATTTGTGGATGATTATACAAAAAATTTGTGCCGGATTGAACTTTCCTTCTAGAAATCTTTTAGATTCGTCCGTGGGAGGTACTTTATGGAAATTACGTTAGGAGAATCTACTAAACTCCTAGATAATATTATGGTTAATTATTCTCAATGGCATACCAAAAGATCTTCCACTAGCAAAAAAGTGCATGAGATTGAAGAGATTAACATTTTGAGTGGAAAGATGGATGAGCTTACGAAATTATTTGCTAGCAAGAGTGCTTCTATTGATCCTAATGATATGTCTTTGTCTACTTTGGCTGAAAATAATAATGAATCTATGGATGTGAATTTTGTTGGTTGGAACAATTTTGGTAATAACACATATAAAGGTAATTTTAACCCTATGCTATTTCTAATAATTATGGTAGTTCCTACAACAATTCTTATGGAAATTATAATATGATTCCCTATGATTTTTAGAATAGTGTTAAACAATTTATGAGTTCGCAACAGAATTTCAATGCTTTCATTGAAGAAAATTTGCTCAAGATTGGTGATTTGGCTAGGGACGTGGATAGAATTTCTCTTGATGTTGATTCTTTGAAACTTAGATCTATTCCATCCAAGGATGATATCAATGAGTCTCTCAAAGCTATGCGAATTTCCATTGATGAGTGCAAAGAAAGAACTGCTAAGATGCGTTCTAAAAAGGATTGGTTTGTAAGAACATGTTCTTCTCGTTTCCGAGAAAATAATGATGAAGATCTTAAAGTGATTGATGTGACTCCTATTGAATCTTTATTTTCCAATATAAATCTTGATAAAGATGGGACTGGATATGAGTCAACTTTAGTTAAAAGGCGTCCCAATGATTCGAAGTTTTTACATCTTGCTGCAAAAATTGATAAAAGTGGGATTGGAGAGGTCAAAACTTTAAGTAGAATTGAACCCACTCTTTAGGATTTCAAGGAATTTAATTATGATAATTGTTCTTTAACATATTGTATTTCCTTGTTGCAATCCATGTTGAATTCTCCTCATGCTTATAATCAAAACAAAGCTTTTACTAAACATATCGTTGATGCTATGATGCAATCTTTTGAAGAAAAGCTTGAATTGGAAGTTTCTATCCCTAGAAAACTTTATGATGAGTGGGAACCTACTATTAAGATTAAGATTAAAGATTATGATTGCCATGATTTGTGTGATTTGGGTGCTGGTGTTTTTCCACGATTCCAAAAACTTAATGTGATGTGTTAGGTTTCCGTGAATTTGATGATTGTTCATTAAATTTGCATCTTGTAGATTCCACTATTGAGAAACCTATGGAATGATGGTCTTATTGATGCAAATAGGAATTATGTGCCCGTAGATATCATTGTTTTTTATATAGATTGCAATCCTACATGTCCTATTATTCTTGGTAGACCTTTCCTTAGAACGATTGGGGCAATTATTGATATGAAAGAAGGAAACATTAGATTTAAATTTCTGTTAAGGAAATGCATGGAACACTTTCCAAGAAAGTAAATTAAATTGCCTTATGAATCTATTATGAGAGACACTTATGGATTGCATGCCAAAGATGATAATACCTATATCTATTCGTGTTTTATGCCTAGCTAAGGGCGCTAAACAATAGCGCTTGTTGGGAGGCAACCCAATTTTATTTTTGTTTTTGCTTTTTAGGATTTTTTCTGCAACGAATAATTCATCTAGCTTTGGGATAGCTTACGGTGACAATTGATTTGATCTAGCTGAAAAACAGAAATGTTTGCACCCAGGAGCGTGATAAAATACTGATTCTTTTTGAAGAAGATTAATAAACAAATTTCTTAGGTTGTCCTAACTTTTCAGAATTTTTGGAGTTACATAAGTATTCGAAATATCCACATTGCTACAGACTGTTCTGTTTTTGATAGATTCTTTTTCTATGTGTTGTTTGCTTATTTTGATGAATCTATGGCTAGTATCGAGGGGTATGAACCATGGAAAAGTTGGAATACAGTAGATATTACAACAATATAAATAAAGAATGAGTTCACAATAGTACCAAAAGTGGTGATTTATTTTCTTATACTAACGGAGCTTATGAGATTTTCTGTTGAGTTTTGTGTTGTGAAGTTTTCAAGTTTTGGGTAAGGATTTGATGGACTATGGATAAGTTGTGGAAAGAGCCAAAGCTTGGGGATGCCCAAGGCACCCCAAGGTAATATTCAAGGACAACCAAGAGCCTAAGATTGGGGATGCCGCGGAAGGCATCCCCTCTTTCGTCTTCGTCTATCGGTAACTTTACTTGAGGCTATATTTTTATTCACCACATGATATGTGTTTTGCTTGGAGCGTCTTGTATGATTTGAGTCTTTGCTTTTAGTTTGACACAATCATCCTTGTTGTACACATCTTTTGAGAGAGACACGCATGAATCGTGATTTATCAGAATACTCTGTGTGCTTCACTTATATCTTTTGAGCTATGCAATTTTGCTCTAGTGCTTCACTTATATATTTTTAGAACACGGCGGTGGCTTTATTTTATAGAAATTGATGAACTCTTGTGCTCCACTTATATTATTTTGAGAGTCTCTAAACAGCATGGTAATTTGCTTTGGTTATATCTTTAGTCCTAATACGATAGGCATCCAAGAGGGATATAATAAAAAAATCATATAAAGTGCATTGAATACTATGAGAAGTTTGATTCCTTATGGTTGTTTTGAGATATGAAGATGGTGATATTAGAGTCATGCTAGTGATTAGTTGTGAATTTGATAAATACTTGTGTTGAGGTTTGTGAGTCCTGTAGCATGCACGTATGGTGAACTATTATGTAACTAAGTTGGAGCATGAGATATTTTTTGATTGTCTTCCTTATGAGTGGCGGTCAGGGACGAGCGATGGTCTTTTCCTACCAATCTATCCCCCTAAGAGCATGCACGTTGTACTTTTTCGATAACTAATAGATTTTTGCAATAAGTATGTGAGTTCTTTATGACTAATGTTGAGTCCATGGATTATACACACTCTCACCCTTCCACCATTGCTAGCCTCTCTTGTGCTGCGCAACTTTTGCCGGTACCATAAACCCATCATATAACTTCCTCAAAACAGCCACCATACCTACCTATTATGGCATTTCCATAGCCATTCCAAGATATATTGCCATGTAACTTTCCACAGTTCTGTTTATTATGACACTCGTCATCATTGTCATATTGCTTTCCATGATCATGTAGTTGACATCGTATTTGTGGCAAAGCCATCGTTCAAACTCTTGATTTATTGCACATCCTGGTACACCGTCAGAGGCATTCATATAGAGTCATATTTTGTTCTAGTATCGAGTTGTAATTCTTGAGTTGTAAGTAAATAAAAGTGTGATGATCTTCATTATTAGAGCATTGTCCCATGTGAGGAAATAAAAAAGAGAGAGAAAGGCCAAAAAAGAGAGTGGCCCAAAAATGAGAGAAAAAGAGAGAAGGAGCAATGTTACTATCCTTGTTCCACACTTGTGCTTCAAAGTAGCAGCATGATAGAGAGTCTCCTATTTTGTCACTTTCATATACTAGTGGGAATTTTTCATTATAGAACTTGTTGGATTCAGGGCTCCGCATACCCTTGATAGGTTCAAACACTGGGGTGCGTACGAAGAACTCCTACACCCCGGCTTCCCGGCCCAACAATTCCACAACTAGACTCGACGAACCCAAAGAACGAGAGACACATAGATTTGTCCTGGTTTGGGCCACCTTGCAGTGTAATACCCTACTCCAGCTATGTGGTGGATTGCCTCGAGGGGTCGAGGATGAACTAGTACAGAGGATGAACAGCCTCAGGAGGTGAGGTGTTCTTGAGCTTGATGAGTTGGTGGGTGTGGGGATGGTCTGAATGATCCCCTCTTGATCCCCTCGCCATGTGGTGGCTAGGTCCTATTTATAGTGGCCTTGGTCCTCTTCCCAAATGTTGGCAGGAAGGGATCCCACAATGGCCAATTTCGAAGGGAGACAACTAGTACAAGTTATCCTAACAAAAGTAGTATTCGCCTGCAAAAGGCTCTGGTGGTGACGCTGTCGTGGGCTCCGCGATGACCTCCGTCCTGGCGTCCTGGCGGTCTTGGTCTTGTTGCACCAATATGGAAACCTTTGCTTGATTCCTCGGGACTCCGCGCCTGTGCTTGCCTCCTTAGCACCAAGGGGGAAATTGGTACACCGTGCGCGTTGGCGCCCGTCTGGCCTTAGTCGTCATGGCTCGCGACATGTGAACCTCGCGAGGTGCACCTTGCCTTGATATCTTCGCTCCTTGGGAGCCAGCCTAGTGAGGCCGCCCCCAAGGGAGGTCTTGGTGTTGTCCGCCTCGCGAGGCTTGGCCCCTCGCGAGGATCTTGTGTTGTAGCTGCCGATCTGGGCCGTACAGGGCCGCTGATGGAGTCATGCCACGGGCCGCAGGCAGGCAAGTCTAGGCACCCCCGATCCCAGAACACCGACAGTAGCCCCCCGGGCCCAAGGCGCGCTCGAACTTGGCTTCGAGGCGAAGCCAAAGGGCAAGTGCGGAGCATCGCGGACCCCAACTGCCTGCAGCCTCAGTCGATGCGTGGCGATTGCTGGGACGTGGGTGTCTCCGCTTCCCCACGCTGCCTCGGCAATCGTCTGACTTGATGAGACGTCGCTGCATGCAGAGGGAAAATCATCATTACGTGCGATCGTGGTGACAGGCGGTTGGCCTCCTCTTGGGTATAAATGAGGGAAGGGGCGGAGCCCGTCTTGCTCATCTCTGTCTTCTCGCAGTCCACTCCTTCTTCTTCCTCTTGGTCCCTCCATCTTGCTAGCTTGTTGAGAGATCCATGGCGCCGATCAGGAGGTTTTCGGCGGCAGAGAAGTGAAACACCCCCCTCATGGAGCCTGAGCTGCTTCCGCCGAAGAAGAGGTCCAGGTACCCTCACAATGTCGGGGCGAGGCAGGAGGTGATGCGGCCCTGGTACGAGCGGCCACCCCTGGCTTCCCACTTCCTCTATACACTCAGGCACCAGACTTAGGAGTGTGTGGCAGCGTCCCACGCCACATGAGCCACGGGGACCAGGCTGGGGCTATGCGGCCGTCCGTCTTGAGAACCCACGCCGAGGCCTCCTCGCGTGAGTTCGTACTGTGGGCGGTGATGCCTCCGCGCACGTGGATCCGGTTCCTGCAGTTCTTTGCCGAAGAGATGTCGCCGAGGGGGCCGCTCAAGCTGTGGCTGCAGCATGCTGGGTACTGTAGTCTAGCCACAAGAGCGGAGGTTCAGGTCATCTCCCCCGGGAAGAGCTTCATGACTCGGGGGTGGGGCGAGGTCGCCCGCGCTTACCGCGCGGAGGGGGCCCTTGCCATCCATTTCGAGTATGACGGCGCCTCCACATTATTCTTCAAGGTCTTCGACAAGGAAGGCCGCCGCCTGGAGTGCTGCCCCGGGGGAGACCGTCAACAAGGAGAGGCGAAGGGTGTAGCACCTGCCGTGGGTCATGCCGATGGCTCCTCCAGCAGCAGCGATGACTCCTGGGAGTCCAGCGACTCTCCTGAGCCTAGCGAGTCTCTGGAGTCGAGCGACGAAAGCTACATGCCCCGAGCTCCCGCCGTGCCAGCAGTGCCGCAGCAGCCTCTGCCCGGCGCCGACGGTGATCTGGATGGAGTTGGCGCCAGCCTCACGTGGCCCACTGTTGATGATGGCGTCGGCGTCAATGCCCGTAGTCGGGGCTTCTTGAGGCTATTCTAATTTTGTTTCTTGCGAGGAATCGAGACAAACCCCGAGGGGGCATGTAAAGAACCTGCAATGCTTTTGTTCCATCGCTTATTACTCTTAACATGAGATTGTGGCTGCGTATCTTGCTTAGGCATTACTCCTCCTTTTCGTTCTTGCGGTAGCTTTAGCACTCTACGTCGTTAGGTCCCAGTCTCCAGGTAGGCTCCAGCCTTCGCTGGTATGTCAGGTCACGATGTCGTGGTCAAGGCCAGGAGGTGAGCGGCCCGTGGTCCGGTAAGAGCTCCCGAGGCGCGATGCTCAGGAGGTCCCCCTTATCATGCAAGAAGCTCCCTAGAGGCCAAAAAGGAAAGTAGCACTATGATACGTCTCCAACATATCTATAATTTTTTATTGTTCCATGTTGTTATATTACCAATCTTGGATGTTTTATAATCATTTTATATCATTTTTGGTAGTAAACTATTGACATAGTGCCAAGTGCCAGTTACCTTTTTCCATGTTTTTTACATCGTAGAAAATCAATATCAGACGGAGTCCAAATGCCACAAAACATTACGAGGATTTTTAATGGACCAGAGGGAACATGTTGGACCCTTGTTGCACCTGGGGGAGTCCCGAGGAGGGGACAACCCACCAGGGCATGCCGGGAGGCCCAGGCGCGCCCTGGTGGGTTGTGCCTACCTCGGGTGCCCCCCGGACCGCCTCTTTGCTCTATAAATACCCCAATATTTCCAGAACCCTAGCGAAGTCGACGAAATATTCATCCAGCCTCCGCAGAGTCCAGAACCACCAGATTCAATCTAGACACCATCTCGGATGGGGTTTGATACGTCTCCAACGAATCTATAATTTTTGATTGCTCCATTCTATATTATGTACTGTTTTGGACATTATTGGGCTTTATTATCCACTTTTATATTATTTTTGGGACTAACTATTAACCAGAGGCCCAGCCCAGAATTGCTGTTTTTTGCCTGTTTTAGGGTTTCAAAGAAAATGAATATCAAATGGAGTCCAAACGGAATGAAACCTTCGGGAACGTGATTTTCCAACGAACAAGATCTAGGAGACTTGGACCCTACGTCAAGACACAAAAGAGGAGGCCACGAGGTAGGGGCGCGCCTACCCCCCCCCCCCCAGGCGCACCCTCCACCCTCATGCTCCTTCCTCCTATATATACCTACGTATCCCCAAACAATCAGAAACGGAGCCAAAAACCTAATTCCACCGCCGCAACTTTCTGTATCCACGAGATCACATCTTGGGGCCTGTTCCGGAGCTCCGCCGGAGGGGGCATTGATCACGGAGGGCTTCTACATCATCACCATAGCCCCTCCGATGAAGTGTGAGTAGTTTACCTCAGACCTACGGGGCCATAGTTATTAGCTAGATGGCTTCTTCTCTCTTTTTGGATCTCAATACAATGTTCTCCCCTCTCTTGTGGAGAACTATTCGATGTAATCTTCTTTTTGCGGTGTGTTTGTTGAGACCGATGAATTGTGGGTTTATGATCAAGTCTATCTAGGAACAATATTTGAATCTTCTCTAAATTCTTTTATGTATGATTGGTTATCTTTGCAAGTCTCTTCGAATTATCAGTTTGGTTTGGCCAACTAGATTGATCTTTCTTGCAATCGGAGAAGTGCTTAGCTTTGGGTTCAATCTTGCGGTGTCCTTTCCCAGTGACAGTAGGGGCATCAAGGCACGTATTGTATTGTTGCCATCGAGGATAACAAGATGGGGTTTTCATCATATTGCATGAGTTTATCCCTCTACATCATGCCATCTTGCTTAAGGCGTTACTCTGTTTTTAACTTAATACTCTAGATGCATGCTGGATAGCGGTCGATGAGTGGAGTAATAGTAGTAGATGTAGGCAGGAGTCGGTCTACTTATCTCTGACGTGATGCCTATATACATGATCATGCCTAGATATTCTCATAACTATGCTCAATTCTGTAAATTGCTCAACAGTAATTTGTTCACCCACTGTAGAATACTTATGCTCTCGAGAGAAGCCACTAGTGAAACCTATGGCCCCTGGGTCTATATTTATCATATTAATATCCTATTACTTAGTTATTTCCTTTGTTTTTACTTTGCCTTCATTTTACTTTGCATCTTTATCACAAAAATACCAAAAATATTATCTTATCATATCTATCAGATCTCACTCTCGTAAGTGGCCGTGTAGGGATTGACAACCCCTATTCGCGTTGCTTGCGAGGATTTATTTGTTTTGTGCAGGTACGAGGGACTCGTGCGTAGCCTCCTACTGGATTGATACCTTGGTTCTCAAAAACTAAGGGAAATACTTACGCTACTTTGGTGCAGCATCCCTTCCTCTTCGGGGAAAACCAACGCAGTGCTCAAGAGGTAGCAAGAAGGATTTCTGGCGCCGTTGCCGGGGAGGTCTACGCAAAAGTCAACATACCAAGTACGCATCACATACCCTTATCTCCCACATTACATTATTTGCCATTTGTCTCCCGTTTTCCTCTCCCCCACTTCACCCTTGCCGTTTTATTCGCCCTCTCTCTCTATCCTCCTTCTCTTTCTCTATTTTCCTCTTTTTGCCCGCTTGTTTTTTTGTTTGCTTGTGTGTTAGTTCGTTTGCTTGTCGTTATGGCTAGTCCTTTACCTTCTGCCTCTATGTTTGAAATTGGGGAAATTATTGTTGATATGGACAATAATAATATCATGAAAAATTATGATACTCCTGCTAAAGAGCCACCCATCTTACATACAAAAAATTTCCGTGTTGGTAGTGGTAATATTATTGGAAAAGGAGTTATTCAAGATTTCTTTACTTGTGTCGGTGCTTTACCTTCTATGGGTAGTTCTATCCTTCATAGAACTAGTAGTCTTGCGGACGCTATTTCCATGCTTGTAGTTGAACTTGAAAGACAATTCATGCACATGCATCCTTGCATACAAAGGATTTTCCTAGAATTTTCTAATATTGAACATTCTTCTGTTAAGCGTGCCGCTACTATCTTTTTGGCTCATGAGTTTAGATTCATAATAAAAGAGGCCAAAGAAATCTTTGCACATTATAGGGTGGATTCTTGCCGTCCTCCCATAGAGGCTATCCTCTTTGATCAAGAAGAAATAATGCATTTTCAATCTCTAGACTATGTTGCTTTCAATGAAAATCTTAGAAAAAGGGTTACTACCAATGTTTTAGTTGATAGAATTTCTGAACTTAATGATGATTTGGCTATTCAAAATAATGAACTAGGATATTCTCTTGAATATAGGCTCACAAAGTTCTGTCAAAATAATGCTTATAATGATGAATTGGTTGTGCACTATGAAGGAGGAACTTATACCTCCCAAGGTTGATCTTGGGGACTTTTGTCCCATTAAATTTAGCCCTTTTGATTAATTTTGATTGCCTCAAAGAAAACTTTCTGCCGCACGTAGAGAATATGAAATGAGTTTTAATAATCTATCTTACTATTATGGCAATACCTAGATCTATCCTTGCTTGTTATGCCTAGCTAGGGGCGTTAAACGATAGCGCTTGTTGGGAGGCAAGCCAATTTTATTTTTATTCCTTGTTTTTTGCTCCTGTTTAGTAATAAATAATTTATCTAGCCTCTGTTTTGGTTGTGTTTTTTGTGTTTAATTAGTGTTTGTGCCAAGTAGAACCATTGGCAAGACTTGGGGAAAGCCTTGTTACACTTGCTGTAAAAAACAGAAACTTTAGTGCTCACGAGAACTGATGCCATTTTTATTTGGAAAGTGCTATTTCGTTAATTATTTTTGAAGATGATTAACAGATAAATTCCTCATGTCCAGGAATTTATTTTAGAATTTTTGGGGTTCCAGATCTTGCGCTAGCTACAGATTACTACAGAATGTTCTGTTTTTGACAGATTCTGTTTTTCGTGTGTTGTTTGCTTATTTTGATGAATCTATGGCTAGCAAAATAGTTTATAAACCATAGAGAAGTTGGAATACAGTAGGTATAACACAAATATAAATAAAGAATGAGTTCATTGCAGTACCTTGAAGTGGTCTTTTGTTTTCTTTCGCTAACGGAGCTCATGAGATTTTCTACTTTAAGTTTTGTGTTGTGAAGTTTTCAAGTTTTGGGTAAAGATTTGATGGATTATGGAACAAGGAGTGGCAAGAACCTAAGCTTGGGGATGCCCATGTCACCCCCAAGATAATCTAAGGACACCTAAAATCCAAAGCTTGGGGATGCCCCGGAAGACATCCCCTCTTTCGTCTACTTCTATCGGTAACTTTACTTGGAGCTATATTTTTATTCGCCACATGATATGTGTTTTGCTTGGAGCGTCTTGTATGATTTGAGTCTTTACTTTTTAGTTTACCACAATCATCCTTGCTGTACACACCTTTTGAGAGAGCCATACATGATTTGGAATTTTCTAGAATACTCTATGTGCTTCGCTTATTTCTTTTGAGTTATATAGTTTTGCTCTAGTACTTCACTTATATCTTTTAGAGCACGGTGGTGGATTTGTTTTATAGAAACTATTGATCTCTCATGCTTCACTTAGATTATTTTGAGTCTTAAATAGCATGGTAATTTGCTTAAAATCCTAATATGCTAGGTATTCAAGATTAGTAATATTTTCTTACGAGTGTTTTGAATACTAAGAAAAGTTTGATGCTTGATGATTGTTTTGAGATATGGAGGTAATAATATCAAAGTCGTGCTAGTTGAGTAGTTTTGAAATTGAGAAATGCTTGTGTTGAAGTTTGCAAGTCCCGTAGCATGCACGTATGGTAAACGTTATGTAACAAATTTGAAACATGAGGTGTTATTTGATTGTCCTCCTTATTAGTGGCGGTCGGGGGCGAGTGATGGTCTTTTCCTACCAATCTATCCCCCTAGGAGCATGCACGTAGTGCCGAGGTTTTTGATGACTTGTAGATTTTTGCAATAAGTATGTGAGTTCTTTATGACTAATGTTGAGTCCATGGATTATACGCACTCTCACCCATCCATCCTTGCTAGCCTCTTCGGTATCGTGCATTGCCCTTGCTCACATTGAGAGTTGGCGCAAACTTCGCTGGTGCATCCAAACCCCGTGATATGATACGCTCTTTCACACATAAACCTCCTTATATCTTCCTGAAAAGAGACACCATACCTACCTATTATGGCATTTCCATAGCCATTTCGCGATATATTGCCATGCAACTTTCCACCATTCTGTTTATCATGACACATTCATTATTGTCGTATTGCTTAGCATGATCATGTAGTTGACATAGTATTTGTGGCAAAGCCACCGTTCATCATTCTTTCATACATGTCACTCCTGGTCCATTGCATATCCCGGTACACCGCCGGAGGCATTCATATAGAGTCATCTTTTGTTCTAGTATCGAGTTGTAAATAAATAGAAGTGTGATGATCATCATTTTCTAGAGCATTGTCCCAAGTGAGGAATTATAAAAAAAGAGAAAGGCCATAAAAAAGAGAAAGGCCATAAAGAAAAAAAATAAAGGCCATAAAAAAGAGAAGGCCCAAAAAATGAGAGAAAGAGAGAGAAGGGACGATGTTACTATCCTTTGCCACACTTGTGCTTCAAAGTAGCACCATAATCTTCATGATAGAGAGTCTCTTGTTTTGTCACTTTGATATACTAGTGGGAATTTTCATTATAGAACTTGGCTTGTATATTCCAACAATGGGCCTCCTCAAGTGCCCTAGGTCTTCATGAGCAAGAAAGTTGGATGCACACCCACTTAGTTTCTTTTGTTGAGCTTTCATACATTTATAGCTCTAGTGCATCTGTTGCATGGCAATCCCTACTCCTTGCATCAACATAAATCGGTGGGCATCTCCATAGCCCATTGATTAGCCTCATTGATGTGAGACTTTCTCCTTTTTGTCTTCTCCACATAACCCCCCTCGTTATATTCTATTCCACCCATAATGCTATGTCCATGGCTCGCGCTCATATATTGCGTGAAAGCTTATAGGTTTGAGATTACTAAAGTATGAAACAATTGTTTGGCTTGTCATCGGGGTTGTGCATGATGAGAGCATTCTTGTGTGACGAAAATGGAGCATGACTAAACTATATGATTTTGTAGGGATGAACTTTCTTTGGCCATGTTATTTTGAGAAGACATAATTGCTTAGTTAGTATCCTTGAAGTATTATTATTTCTATGTCAATATGAACTTTTGTCTTGAATCTTTCAGATCTGAATATTCATACCACAATTAAGAAGAATTACATTAAAATTATGCCACGTAGCACTCCGCATCAAAAATTCTGTTTTTATCATTTACCGACTCGAGGACGAGCAGGAATTAAGCTTGGGGATGCTTGATACGTCTCCAACGTATCTATAATTTTTGATTGCTCCATGCTATATTATCTACTATTTTGGACATTATTGGGCTTTATATCCACTTTTATATTATTTTTCGGACTAACCTATTAACCGGAGGCCCAGCCCAGAATTGCTGTTTTTTGCCTGTTTTAGGGTTTCGAAGAAAAGGAATATCAAACGGAGTCCAAACGGAATGAAACCTTCGCGGACGTGATTTTCTCAACGAACAAGACCCAGGAGACTTGGACCCTACGTCAAGACACAAAAGAGGAGGCCACGAGGTAGGGGGCGCGCCTACCCCCCCCCAACCCCCCAGGCGCGCCCTCCACCCTCATGGGCCCCATGTTGCTCCACCGACGTACTCCTTCCTCCTATATATACCTATGTACCTCCAAACGATTAGAAACGGAGCCAAAAACCTAATTCCACCACCGCAACTTTCTGTATCCACGAGATCCCATCTTGGGGCCTGTTCCGGAGCTCCGCTGGAGGGGGGCATCGATCACGGAGGGCTTCTACATCATCACCATAGCCCCTCCGATGAAGTGTGAGTAGTTTACCTCAGACCTATGGGTCCATAGTTATTAGCTAGATGGCTTCTTCTCTCTTTTTTGGATCTCAATACAATGTTCTCCCCCTCTCTTGTGGAGAACTATTCGATGTAATCTTCTTTTTGCGGTGTGTTTGTTGAGACCGATGAATTGTGGGTTTATGGTCAAGTCTATCTATGAACAATATTTGAATCTTCTCTGAATTCCTTTATGTATGATTGGTTATCTTTGCAAGTCTCTTTGAATTATCATTTTGGTTTGGCCTACTAGATTGATCTTTCTTGCAACGGGAGAAGTGCTTAGCTTTAGGTTCAATCTTGCGGTGTCCTTTCCCAGTGACAGTAGGGGCAGCAAGGAACGTATTGTATTGTTGCCATCGAGGATAACAAGATGGGATTTTCATCATATTGCATGATTTTATCCCTCTACATCATGTCATCTTGCTTAAGGCGTTACTCTGTTTTTAACTTAATACTCTAGATGCATGCTAGATAGCGGTCGATGAGTGGAGTAATAGTAGTAGATGCAGGCAGGAGTCGGTCTACTTGTCTCGGACGTGATGCCTATATACATGATCATGCCTAGATATTCTCATAACTATGCTCAATTCTGTCAATTGCTCAACGGTAATTTGTTCACCCACCGTAGAATACTTATGCTCTCGAGAGAAGCCACTAGTGAAACCTATGGCCCCCGGGTCTATCTTTATCATATTAATCTCCTATTACTTAGTTATTTCCTTTGTTTTTTACTTTGCCTTTATTTTACTTTGCTTCTTTATCACAAAAAAACGAAAAATGTTATCTTATCATATCTATCAGATCTCACTCTCGTAAGTGGACGTGCAGGGATTGACAACCCCTATTCGTGTTGGTTGCGAGGATTTCTTGGTTTTGTGTAGGTACGAGGGACTCGCGCGTAGCCTCCTACTGGATTGATACCTTGGTTCTCAAAAACTGGGGGAAATACTTACGCTACTTTGCTGCATCATCCCTTCCTCTTCGGGGAAAAACAACGCAGTGCTCAAGAGGTACCAGGGTTCACCACCTCCATTGGTGCCTCTCCGATGATGCGTGAGTAGTTCTTTGTAGACCTTCGGGTCCGTAGTTAGTAGCTAGATGGCTTCATCTCTCTCTCTTGATTCTCAATACAATGGTCTCTTGGAGATCCATATGATGTAACTCTTTTGTGGTTTGTTTGTTGGGATCGATGAACTTTGAGTTTATGATCGGATCTATCTTTTTATATATATGAAAGTTATTTGAGTTTCTTTGATCTCGTATATGCATGTTTGTTATAGCCTCATATTTCTTCTCTGATATTTGGGTTTTGTTTGGCCAACTTGATCTATTTATCTTGCAATCGGAAGAGGTGCTTTGTAGTGGGTTCAATCTTACAGTGCTTGATCCCAGTGATAGAAA
Source organism: Triticum aestivum (assembly GCF_018294505.1). Classification (NCBI taxonomy): domain Eukaryota; kingdom Viridiplantae; phylum Streptophyta; class Magnoliopsida; order Poales; family Poaceae; genus Triticum; species Triticum aestivum. Next base: position 463,680,806 of record NC_057806.1, on the reverse strand, counting down.
GGGAAACGACATGTATGTATCATTGCTACTAAGGACAAAACAATGGGGTCTATCTCTACATAAATAGATCTTGTCTACATGATTTCATCGTTCTTATTACACTGCTCCATTTCACCATGAACTTAATACACTACATGCATGGTGGATAGCTGTCGATGTGTGGAGTAATAGTAGTAGATGTAGGCAGGAGTCGGTCTACTAATCTTGTACATGATGCCTATATAATGATCATTGTCTGGTTATCGTCATAATTATTTGAGGTTCTGTCAATTTCCCAATAGTAATTTGTTCACCCACCGCTTTGCTATTTTTCTCGAGAGAAGCCACTAGTGAAACCTATGGCCCCCGGGTCTCTTTCTCATATTATTTTCCTTTGCAATCTATTTTTATTTGCTTTTATTTTCAGATCTATTAATCCAAAAATCCAAAACTACCTTGCTGCAATTTATTTTATTTGGTGTTCGATCAATCAATATTTACAACTCTCTCACATCCGTTTGCCAATTTCTGGCACTGTTACCCGAAAGAGATTGACAACCCCTTTAACATGTCGGGTTACTAGGATTTGTTATCTGCGTGCAGGGGCTGTTTACGTTGTGTTGCTTGGTTCTCCTACCAGTTCGATAACCTTGGTTTCATATCTGAGGGAAATGACTACCGCCGTTGTGCTGCATCATCCCTTCCTCTTTGGGGAAATAATGACGTAGCTTCAAGATACATCAAAAGGAATTTCTGGCGCCGTTGCTGGGGAGGATCTTCAACATATACCAGGTTCCTAATCACAAATCTCATCTCCTCGCATTTTACATTATTTCCCATTTGCCTCTCGTTTTCCTCTCCCCCACTTCACAAAAAATTGCCATTTTATTCGCCTCTCCTTTTTTGTTTGCCGTTTTCTTGCCGGATCTGTTTTTGAGTGCGATCTTGTTGTGTAGTCATCATGACTCAAGAGAATACCAAGTTATGTGATTTCTCAAATACCAATAACAATTATTTCATCAGCACTCCGCTTGCTCCTCCCGCCACTAGTGCGGAGACTTGTGATATTAATACTGCTTTGTTGAATCTTGTTATGAAAGACCAATTTTCCGGTACTCCTAATGAGGATGCCACGTCTCATCTTAATACCTTCATGGAATTATGCGATATGCAAAAGAAAAAGATGTGGACAATGATGTGGTCAAGATGAAATTATTTCCGTTTTCCTTGCATGATTCTGCAAAATTTTGGTTCTCTTCTTTGCCTCACAATAGTATTGATTCTTGGAATAAGTGCAAAGATGCCTTTATCACTAAGTATTTTACTCCCACGAAAATTATTTCCCTTAGAACCCAGATCATGAATTGCAAGTAACTTGAACATGAGTATGTTGCACAATCTTGGGAAAGGATGAAAATGACGCTAAGGAATTGCCCAACTCATGGGTTAAATCTTTGGATGATCATACAAAAATTTTATGCGGGGTTGAATATTGTTTCTCGTAATCTATTAGATTTCGCCGCGGGTGGTACTTTTATGGAAAGTACTACGGGTGAAGCCACCAAATTGCTTGATAATATTATGGCAAATTATTCGCAATGGCATACCGAAAGAGCTCCTACTAGTAAAAAAGTTAATTCGATTGAAGAAATTTCTTCTTTGGGTGAAAAAGTTGATGCTCTTGTGAAATTGGTTGCTAGTATAAGTTCTCCTATTGATCTTAATGGTATGCCTTTGTCTACTTTGATTGAGCAAAATAGTGATGCCATAGATGTGAATTTTATATCTCGAAATAATTTCAACAACAATGCTTATAGAGGTAATTTTAATCATAAGCCTTTTCCTAGTAATTCCTCTAATAATTATGGTAATTCCTATGAAACTAAATCTTATAATAATAATGGGAACACCTCTAATCTTGCGAATCATATTAAAGAATTTATCAACACTCAAAAAGCTTTCAACACTTCCATAGAAGAAAAGTTCAGTAAGATAGATGATTTGTCTAGATGTTTTGATATAATTGCTCATGATGTGGAAAATCTCAAGATGAAAATTCTTGTGCCTAAATTAGATGAATCAATTAAAGCTCTTTATGCTTCTATGGATGAAAGTAAGAAAAGAACCGCTATGCTTAGAGCTAAAAGAGAATTTTTAGAAAAAGCTTTTTCTAGTGATTTCTTTCACAAAAGTGATGAAGATCTAAAAATGATTGGTGTTTCTTCTATTAATTACTTGTTTAGTAAATTTAATATTGATGAAAAAGGTACTAGAGAAGAGTCAACTTTGGTAGAAGGCGTCCCAATATTTCAAAGGGTGAAAATCTTGTTGAGAAAATTGATGAAAGTGGGTTTGGAGAGGTCAAAACTTTAGCTAGTGATGTGCCCACTCTTTTGGATTAAAAAGACTTTAATTATGATATTTGCTCTTTGATTGATTGTATTTCTTTGTTGCAATCCATTATAAATTCACCCCGTGCTTATGAACAAAATAAAGCTTTTACTAAACATATTGTTGATGCTATGATGAAAGCTTTTGAACAAAAATTGGAATTAGAAGTTTCAATTCCTGGAAAATTGCATGATGAATGGGAACCTACTATCAAAGTCAAGATTAAAAATTATGAGTGTTCTGCTTTTCTTGACTTGCGTGCTAGTGTTTCTACAATTCCGAAATCTTTGTGTGATGTGCTTGGTCTTACTAATCTTGAAGAATGTTCTTTGAATTTGCACTTGGCGGATTCTACTATTAAAAAGCCTATGGGAATAATTAATGATGTTCTTATTCTTGCAAATAGGAATTATGTTCCCATAGATTTTATTGTTCTTGATATTGATTGCAATCCATCTTGTCCAATTATTCTTGGTAGACCATTTTTACACACTATTGGTGTCGTGATTGATATGAAAGAAGGAAATATTAAGTTCCAATTTCCTTTGAGGAAGGGTATGGAACAATTTCCTAGAACTAGAATTAAGCCACCTTATGAATCAATCATGAGGGCATCTTATGGATCTCGAACCAAAGATGACAAAACTTAGATCCTTGCCTTATGCCTAGCTAAGGGCATAAAACTATAGCGCTTGTCGGGAGGCAACCCAATGAATAAATTTTATTTTTGCTTTTTGCTTCCTGTTTTTGTGTGATGACACAATTATGCTACTGTTATAATTGTGTTTTTATGTTTGAATTAGTGTTTGTGCCAAGTAAAGCCTTTAGGATTTTCTTAGGTGATAGTTGTTTGATCTTGCTGAAAAAATAGAACTTTTGCGCTCACGAAATTAATTTTCATTTTTCCCAAAGGGTGATAAAATACCCATTCCACTTGAAGTAGATCATTATACAAATTGCTCAGGCTGTCTTAATTTTTCAGAATTTTGGGAGTTATAGAAGTATTCGGAATAGTCAGATTGCTACACACAGTTATGTTTTGACAGATTCTATTTTCTTTGTGTTGTGTGCTTATTTTGATCGCTCTATGGTTTTCTTTGATGAGTTTTTGCCATAGAAAAGTTGGAATACAATATATATAATACAAGAAAAAAAATATGAATTGGTTTGATATAGTACTTATAGTAGTGATTTATTATTCTTATACTAACGGATCTCACGAAGGTTTTGTTGAGTTTTGTGAGATTAAAGTTTTCAAGTTTTGGGTTATCTTACGATGGATGAAGGCAGGCTCCATCTGTCGCTGGTATGCCAGGCGCGATGTCGTGGTCAAGGCCAGGAGGTGAGCGGCCTGAGGTCCGGTAAGAGCTCCCGAGGCGCGATGCTCAGGAGGTCCCCCTTGGCGCGCAAGCAGCTCCCTGGAGGCCGAAAGGGAAAGTAGCACTGTGATACATCTCCAATGTATCTATAATTTTTGATTGTTCCATGCTGTTATATTATCAATCTTGGATGTTCTATAATCATTTTATAGTCATTTTATATCATTTTTTGGTACTAACCTTTTGACATAGTGCCAAGTGCCAGTTCCTGTTTTTTCCGTGTTTTTTACATCGCAGAAAATCAATATCAGACAGAGTCCAAATGCCATGAAACTTTACGGAGATTTTTGATGGACCACAAGGAACATGTTGGGCCCTGGTTGCACCTGGGGGAGTCCCGAGGAGGGGACAACCCACCAGGGCATGCCAGGAGGCCCAGGCGTGCCCTAGTGGGTCGTGCCCACCTCGGGTGCCCCCTGGGCCACCTCTTTGCTCTATAAATACCCCAATATTTCCAGAACCCTAGGGGAGTTGACGAAATATTCATCCAGCCGACGTAGAGTCCAGAACCACCAGATGCAATCTAGACACCATCTCGGATGGAGTTCACCACCTCCATTGGTGCCTCTCTGATGATGCGTGAGTAGTTCTTTGTAGACCTTCAGGTCCGTAGTTAGTATCTAGATGGCTTCATCTCTCTCTCTCTCTTGATTCTCAATACAATGGTCTCTTGGAGATCCATATGATGTAACTCTTTTGCGGTTTGTTTGTTGGGATCAATGAACTTTGAATTTATGATCAGATCTATCTTTTTATATCCATGAAAGTTATTTGAGTTTCTTTGATCTCTTATATGCATGATTGCTTATAGCCTCGTATTTCTTCTTCGATATTTGGGTTTTGTTTGTCCAACTTGATCTATTTATCTTGCAATGGGAAGAGGTGCTTTGTAGTGGGTTCGATCTTTTGGTGCTTGATCCCATTGACAGAAAGGGAAACAACACGTATGAATCATTCCTACTAAGGATAAAACGATGGGGTCTATCTCTACATAGATAGATATTGTCTACATCATGTCACCGTTCTTATTGCATTACTCCGTTTCTCCATGAACTTAATACACTAGATGAATGTTGGATAGTGGTCGATGTGTGGAGTAATAGTAGTAGATGCAGGCAGGAGTCGGTCTACTAATCTTGGACGTGATGCCTATATAATGATCATTGTCTGGATATCATCATAATTATTTGAGGTTCTATCAATTTCCCAACGGTAATTTGTTCACCCACCGCTTTGCTATTTTTCTCGAGAGAAGCCACTAGTGAAACCTACGGCCCCCGGGTCTCTTTCTCATATTATTTGCCTTTGCGATCTATTTTTATTTGCTTTTATTTTCAGATCTATTAATCCGAAAATCCAAAAATACCTTACTGTAATTTATTTTATTTGGCGTTCGATCTATTAATATTTACAACTCTCTCACGCCCGTTTGCCAATTTCTGGCACCGTTACCCGAAAGGGATTTACAACCACTTTAACACGTCGGGTTGCGGGGATTTGTTATTTGTGTGCGGGGGATGTTTACGTTGTGTTGCTTGGTTCTTCTACTGGTTCGATAACCTTGGTTTCATATCTGAGGGAAATACCTACCGCGGTTGTGCTGCATCATCCCTTCCTCTTTGGGGAAATACCGACATAGCTTCAAGCGACATCACACTACCGAAGCGAGTTTACGAGAGTGGAGGGCTTCGGATAGAGAGATTCGCTTCATTTCGCATGGGTGGCTTATCTTTTGGCAACCCGGTGGTGACTCCTTGCACAACGCCCGATTTGTGCTTCAGCGGTGGTGCTACTAGGTAGGGCCGCGCCGGTCTCCCCTTCCCCCGCTCATCTGAATGTTGTGCATCCTCGGGTCCCGACTCTCGAGCGAGGCTCAGCCGCCGCTGGTATGCCAGGTCACGATGCCGTGGTCAAGTCCAGGGGTGTGGGCTGGAGAGTCGGTAAGAGCTCCTGAGGTGCGATGCTCAGGAGTCCCCCCCTTTAACGCGCAAATGAATCACGTAGAAAAAGGGGCGGTCGGCGAGGCCACCTGTAGTTGAGCCCCGGAGATTCCTATGGGTTAGTTTGGGAGAAGAGCAAGACTCATAATCGCACCGCTGTCCTGCCGTTGTTCTTTCCGCAAGAAGATGAAGACACTGAGGATCTGGTGAGGTGACATGCACGGAGTGGGCTGTGAACCAGAGGTCGATCGCACAGGTTTATCAGCATTGCAGGGACGGACCCGAGCATAAGCACCGTGCCAGCATGTGAAACCCCCATTGCAGGATGAGCGAGAGGCCGGTCAGCTATGCGGGGAGCCACGAAGAGCGTCAGGCAAGTAGGTGATAACATAAATAATCTCATGGGAGAAGGTAAAGCTAGTCCAAATAGATGCAAGAATGATCTATGCCACTAGGATGGACCCACGCGACTTGGGGATGATGCAGCCCGAGGGGCGCCCCCAACAAGGTAAACTAAAGGTGCAAAAAAGATAGGCGCCACAGGGACAGGCCCATGTGACATGGGGATGATGCAGCCCGAGGAGCACCCCCAACTGAATAAACTGGAAAATGTCACCTGGTGTCGTTGTTGGAGAGATGGTGAAGTAGCTGAAGATGCGCCCTGAAGAGGTTGCTCCTCATGAGCCGCCTTGGCCTTGAACCTCAGGAGGCTTTGGAGGTTCGCGAAGGACCATTGATACCTCCGCCAGGACCACGTGGTACCTAGCCTCCTGAGCAGCCATGATGCTTTGCAGGCGACGCTCGAAGGCGGCAGCCGTGTTCGGCAAGCCAAAGGGCATGCAAATGTAACTGTGAGGTGGGCCCTCACACCGACCAGCATGCGAAGGCCAGAAGCATTGCTGAGATGTGGCTCCGTTGTGCCCGGGGATGTTGACGCAGACGCACAGCTCGTCGTCCTTGTCGGGACAAGGAGCTGCGCCAGATGGTGGGCGGTGGTTGCTACGCATGGCTCTTGCCTCTTGAAGCTCCTTAGTCATCTTGGTGATGAACTCCTGAGCACCTGGCACCTTGCGCCTAGTGCCCTTGTGAGCGAAACGTGCAGTGAAGCATGCCTCCACGTGGTGCCCGAGCGCCTACCTAGTACATTGGCCCGGTCAGAGGCCCTCCAGAAGAGAGCCACCGAGCCCAGCCTGAGGAGGGCGCCGAGCGTGCCTTCCTATGCGAGAGAGGGAGGCGCCCCATCCGTGGGTGCTGGTCCTAAGGTGGTGCTGCTGGAGACACCTCTCTCCTAAGGCTCTTGGCGGAGTAGCTGCTTTTTCTTCTTTGGGACAGCCTCAGGAGGGTAGATGGTGCCTTCATCGTCTTGGTCTTCCACTGCCACAGCCTGGTAGGCGCGCTCGAGGGAGCACACCGCGTCCTTCTCCTCGCAGGCGATGGCGATGATGTCGTGGCTCCCTGGCATCTTGAGGACATAGTGGCCATGGTGGGTCACTTCCATGAACTTAGCCAGGGCCGGATACCCAAGGATGGCATTGTACGAGAGACGGATGTGAGCGACGGCGAAGTCGATGAGCTCGGTGCGGTAGTTGTCGTGTTTGCCGAAGGTGACAGGGAGGCGGACCTGCCCTATCAGGGTGGTCGAGCCATCGATCACTCCTGAGAAAGGTTGGTGGGCTACAGCTGATCATATGGCACTTGGAGGTGGTCGAACGTCTCGATGGAAAGAACATTGAGCCCCGCGCCACCGTCGATGAGGGTCTTAGTGACCAGGACATTGCTGATGACGGGCGAGCAGAGCATTGGGAGAGCGCCGACAGTTGCCGCGCACTTGATCTGGTCGGACGAGCTGAAGGTGATTGTACTTGGACCACCTAAGCGGGCGCGTGGCCTCGAGCCTAGGAAGGGCCACGTTCACCTCACAAGCGAACTGCTTGAAGATGCGGTGGGAGGCTGGGGCCTGAGCACCACCCAAGATGCAGGTGATGGCGCGAGGCTCCTGGAAGCCCCCAGCCCCCTCGTCTTGGTGGTGGTCGTCATTCCTTCTTCGTGGTGGTAGCAACGAGGGCAGGCCAGCGTTGCCCTAAGGATGGTTCTCACGAGGCTGGTCTCTCCAGGCAACCTCGCGAGACTGGCCTTGCCAGCGATCCTCACGAGGCTGATCGCACCACTCCTGGCGGGGGCTGCGGTCGTCCAAGGGTAGTCGTCCAATGGAGGTGGTGAACCTCATCCAAGATGGTGTCTAGATTGCATCTGGTGGTTCTCGACTCTGCGTCGGCTGGATGAATATTTCGTCGACTCCTCTAGGGTTTTGGGAATTTTTGGGTATTTATAAAGCAAAGAGGCGGTCCGGGGGCACCCGAGGTGGGCACAACCCACCAGGGCGCGCCTGGGCCTCCTGGCACGCCCTGGTGGGTTTTCCCCTACTGAGGACTCCCCCAGGTGCTACCAGGGCCCCACTTTTTCCTTCTGGTCCATAAAAAATCTCCGTAAAGTTTCATGGCATTTGGACTCCGTCTGATATTGATTTTCTGTGATGTAAAAAACACGAAAAAATAGGAACTGGCACTTGGCACTATGTCAACAGGTTAGTACCAAAAAATGATATAAAGTGACTATAAAATGATTTTAAAACATCCAAGATTGATAATATAACAGCATGAAACAATCAAAAATTATAGATACGTTGGAGACGTATCAACATCCCCAAGCTTAACTCCTACTTGTCCTCGAGTAGGTAAGTGCTAAAAACAGAATTTTTGATGTGGAGTGCTGTTTAACATGTCATATCATATTACTTTCTTTATAGCATGGACAATTGGACTTTTTATGTGGTTCAAAGCAATAGTCTAGTGTTGACATAATAATTTAGATACTCAAGCATATCAACAAGCAACCATGTCATTCACAATATTAATGCTAAAATAAGTTATCTCTACAAAATCATACAGTCTTGTCATGCTCTATCTTCTTAACACAAAGTATTTATCATGCACAACCCCGATGACAAGCCGAGAAATTGGTTCATACTTTTTAATGCGCTTCAGCTTTTTCAACTCTTACGCAATACATGAGCGCAAGCTAGGGATATAGCACTATGGGTGGAATAGAGTATGATGATAGGGGTAAATATAAAGAAGACAAAAAGGTAAGAAAGTCTCACATCGATGCGGCTAACCAACGGGCTATGGAGATGCCCATCAATCGATATCAACGTGAGGAGTAGGGATTGCCATGCAACGAATGCACTACGAGCTATAAGTGTATGAAAGCTCAATATGAAAACTAAGTGGGTGTGCATCTAATCCTATAAGGAAAAATTCCCACTAGTATATGAAAGTGACAACTTAGGAGACTCTCCATATGAAAAACATGGTGCTACTTTGAAGCACAAGTGTGGTAAAGGATACTAGCAATAACCCTTATCTCTTTGTTTATTTCTTTTCATTTTTATTTTTTTATTTCTTTCCCCTTTTTCTTTTTCTCTCATTGTCCGGAGTCTCATCCCGACTTGTGGGGGAATCATAGTCTCCATCATCCTTTCCTTACTGGGGCACTGCTCTAAAAATGAATAATGATGATCATCACACTTCTTTTTACTTATAACTCAAAAGAAATAAAAATTACAACTCGATACCTATGACAAAATATGACTATATAAATGCCTTTGGCGATGACCTAGCGTAACATGTATGAAAATTGATGAACGGTGGCTGAGCCACAAACACTATGTTAGCTATATGATCATGCAAAGCAATATGACAATAAATTCTCAAGTCATCAAATGAAAACAATGGAAGTTGCATGGCAATATATCTCGGAATGGCCATGGAAAAGCCATAATAGGTAGGTATGGTGGCTGTTTTGAGGAAGATATAATGAGGCTTATGTGTGATAGAGCGTATCATATCACGGGGTTTGGATGCACCTGCGAAGTTTGCACCATGTCTCAATGTTAGAAAGGGCAATGCACAGTACTGTAGAGGCTAGCAAATTGCGAAAAGGTAAGAGTGTGTATAATCCATGGACTCACATTAGTCATAAAGAACTCATATACTTATTGCAAAAGTTTATTAGCCCTCGAAGCAAAGTACTACTACGCATGCCCCTAGGGGGTAGATTGGTAGGAAAAGACCATTGCTCGTCCCCGACCGCCACTCATAAGGAAGACAATCAAAAATAAATCATGCTCCAACATCATAGCATAATGAGAGACTACACGTGCAGGCTTCGGGAATCACAAACCTTAACACCAATATTCCTACTAGAGCATAATTACTCATCAACATAACTCACATATCACATCATCATATCTCAAAACTATTACTAAGAATCAAGTTTATTTTGTCCAATGATCTTCATGACATTTTTCTTTTCTTTATCCTTCTTGGATATCTATCACTTTGGGACTAATTTTCATGTGTTGCTTTTGACAAGCTCCAACAAATATAAGTGAAGATCATGAGCATAACAAATTTTCTTTCTCTCAAAATAATTTAAGTGAAGCAAGAGAGAATTTTCTTCAAAATTTTATTAACTCTCAAATAAATCTAAGTGAAGCAAGAGAGCATTTCTCCAAAAATACTAAGCACACGATGCTCAAAAAGATATAAGTGAAGCACTAGAGCAAGTCCTAGCTCATAAAAGATTTAAGTGAAGCATAGAGAGCAATTCTAACAAGTCATGCCATAATTTTGGCTCCCTCAAATAGGTGTGTCCAGCAAGGATTGATGACTTAAAACACAAAATAAAACAAGCAAAGACTCATATCATACAAGACGCTCCAAGCAAAACACATATCATGTGATGAATAAAAATATAGTCTCGAGTAAAATACCGATAGTTGATGGAAGAAAGTGGGGATGCCACTCAGGGGAATCCCCAAGCTTAGTTGGTTGCTCATTTTTGGAAAATAGCTTGGGATGCCGGGGAATCCCCAAGCTTAGGCTCTTCCATCCTTCCTTCATCCATCGTAAGATAACCCAAAACTTGAAAACTTCAATCACACAAAACTCAATAAAACCTTCATGAGATCCGTTAGTATAAGAATAATAAACAACTACTATAAGTGATGTATCAAACCAACTCATATTTTGTTTTTGTATTATATCTACTGTATTCCAACTTTTCTATGGCAAAAAATCATCAAAGAAAACCATAGAGCCATCAAAATAAGCACACAACACAAAGAAAACAGAATTTGTCAAAACAGAACAGTCTGTAGCAATCTGACTATTTTGAATACTTATGTAACTCCAAAAATTCTAAAAAAAATTGGAAGACCTGAGAAATTTGTATATTGTTCTACTGCAAGTGGAATCACTATTTTATCGCCCTCTGGTAAAACATGAAAATTAATTTTGTGAGTGTAAAATTTTCTGTTTTTCAGCAAGATCAAACAACTATCACCCAAGAATATCCTAAAGGCTTTACTTGGCACAAACACTAATTATAACATAAAAACACAATTATAACAGTAGCATAATTGTGCTAACACACAAGAACAGGAAGCAAAAAGCAAAAATAAAATTGTATTCATTGGGTTGCCTCCCAACAAGCGCTATAGTTTTACGCCCTTAGCTAGGCATAAAGCAAGAATCTAAGTATTGTCATCTTTGGTTCGAGATCCATAAGATGCCCTCATGATTGATTCATAAGGTGGATTAATTCTAGTTCTAGGAAAGTGTTCCATACCCTTCCTCAAAGGAAATTGGAACTTAATATTGCCTTCTTTCATATCAATCATGGCACCGATAGTGCGTAAAAACGGTCTACCAAGAATAATTGGACAAGACGGATTGCAATCACTATCAATAAAATCTATGGGCACATAATTCCTATTTGCAAGAATAATAACATCATTGATTCTTCACATAGGCTTTTTAATAGTTGAATCTGCCAAGTGCAAATTTAAAGAGCATGATTCAAGATCGGTAAGACCAAGCACATCACATAAAGATTTCGGAATTGTAGAAACAGTAGCAGCAAAGTCACACAAAGCAAAACACTCATAATTTTTAATCTTGACTTTGATAGTAGGTTCCCATTCATCATGAAATTTTCTAGGAATTGAAACTTCCATTTCCAATTTTTCTTCAAAAGGATTCATCATAGCATCAACAATATGTTTAGTAAAAGCTTTATTTTGTTCATAGGCATGGGGTGAATTTATCATGGATTTCAACAAACAAATACAATCAATCAAAGATCAACTATCATAGTTAAAGTCTTTGTAATCCAAAAGAGTTGGCACATCGCTAGTTAAAGTTTTGACCACTTCAAACCCACTTTCATCAAATTTTTCAACAAGATTTTCACCCTCCGAAACATCGGGACGCCTTCTACCTAAAGTTGACTCTTCTCCACTCCCTTTTTCATCAATATTAACTTTACTAAACAAGGAATCAATAGAAGAAACACTAATCATTTTAAGATCTTCATCACTTTTGCGAAAGAAATCACTAGTAAATGCTTTTTCTAATAATTCTCTTTTAGCTCTAAGCATAGCAGTTCTTTTCTTACTTTCATCCATAGAAACATAAAGAGCTTTAATTGATTCATCAACTTTAGGCACAAAAAATTTCATCTTGAGATTTTCCACATCATGAGCAATTCTTTCAATAGTTCTAGACAAACCATCAATCTTATTCAACTTTTCTTCTATGGAAGTGTTGAAAACTTTTTGCATGTTCATAAATTCTTTAATATTATTCTCAAGATCAGAGGTGTTCCTATTATTATTATAAGATTGATTTCCATAGGAATTACCATAATTACTAGAGGAATTACTAGGAAAAGGCATAGGATTAAAATTACATCTATAAGCATTGTTGTTGAAATTATTCCGAGAGATAAAATTCTCATCAATGGCATCACTATTTTGCTCAATCAAAGTAGACAAAGTCATATCATTAAGATCAATAGGAGCACTTCTACTAGCAACCAATTTCACAAGAGCATCAACTTTTTCACTCAAAGAAGAAATTTCTTCAACCGAATTAACTTTTTTACTAGTAGGAGCCCTTTCGGTATTCCATTGCGAATAATTTGCCTTGATATTATCAAGCAATTTGGTGGCTTCAGCCAAAGTAATTTCCATAAAAGTACCACCCACGGCGGAATCTAAAAGATTACGAGAAACAAAATTCAACCCCGCATGAAAATTTGTATGATCATCCAAAGATTTAACCCATGAGTTGGGCAATTCCTTAGCATAATTTTCATCCTTTCCCAAGGTTGTGCAACATGCTCATGTTGAAGTTGCTTGAAATTCATGATCTGTGTTCTAAGGGAAATAATTTTTGTGGGAGGAAAATACTTAGTGATGAAAGCATCTTTGCACTTATTCCATGAATTGATACTATTGTGAGGCAAAGAAGAGAACCAAATTTTTGCAGAATCACGCAAAGAAAACGGAAATAATTTCACCTTGACCACATCATTGTCCACACCTTTTTTATTTTGCATATCGCATAATCCACGAAGGTATTAATATGGGACGCGACATCCTCATTAGGAGTACCGAAAAATTGGTCTTTCATAAGAAGATTCAGCAAAGCAGTATTGACATCACAAGTCTCCGCACTAGCGGCAGGAGAAGCAAGCGGAGTGCCGATAAAATCATTGTTGTTGTTATTTGAGAAATCACATAACTTGGTGTTCTCTTGAGTCATGATGATCACACAACAAGATTGCACTCAAAAACAGATCCGGCAAGAAAATGGCGAACGGAAAAGAGAGGCGAATAAAACGACAAATTTTGTGAAGTGGGGGAGAGGAAAACGAGAGGAAAATGGAAAATAATGTAAATTGCAAGGAGATGAGATTTGTGATTAGGAACCTGGTTATGTTGAAGATCCTCCCCGGCAACGGTGCCAGAAATTCCTTTTGATTGCTCTCTGACTATAATGCCAGAAAAGCTCCTGTCTGCTAGGACTACGTCGGTATTTCCCCAAAGAGGAAGGGATGTTGCAGCACAGCGACGGTAGGTATTTCCCTTAGTGAAGAAACCAAGGTTATCGAACCAGTAGGAGAACCAAGCAAGACAACATAAAGAACACCTGCACATAAATAACAACACCTCGCAACCCGACGTGTTAAAGGGGGTGTCAATCCCTTTCGGGTAACGATGCCAGAAAATTGTGGTAGATTGAAATAATAGATCGCAAATAAAATAAATTGTAGCAAAGTATTTTTGTATTTTTGGTTGAATAGATCTGAATAAAAATGCAAAGGAAAAGTATATCGCAAGCAAATATATGAGGAAGAAGACCCGGGGGCCATAGGTTTCACTAGTGGCTTCTCTCGAGAAAAATAGCAAACGGTGGGTAACGAATTACTGTTGGGCAATTGATAGAACCTCAAATAATTATGACGATATCCAAGCAATGATCATTACATAGGCATCACGTCCAAGATTACTAGACCGACTCCGGCTGGCATCTACTACTATTACTCCAGACATCGACCGCTATCCAGCATGCATCTAGTGTATTAAGTTCATGGAAAAATGGAGTTATGCAATAAGAATGATGACATGATGTAGACAAGATCCATTTATCTATTGCGTAGATATAGATCCCGCCTTTTTATCCTTAGTAGCAACGGTACATACGTGTCGGTTCCCTTTTCTGTCACTGGGATCAAGCACCGTAAGATCGAACCCACTACCGGGCACCTCTTCCCATTGCAAGATAAATAGATCAAGTTGGCCAAACAAAACGCAAATATCATAGAAGAAATATGAGGCTATAAGAGATCATGCATATAAGAGATCAAAGAAACTCAAATCACTTTCATGGATATAAAAAGATATGACTGATCATAAACTCAAAGTTCATCAGATCTCAACAAACACACCGCAAAAGAGTTACATCATATGGATCTCCAAGAGGCCATTGTATTGATAATCAAGAGAGAGAGATGAAGACACCTAGCTACTAACTACGAACCTGAAGGTCTACAAAGAACTACTCACAAATCATCGGAGAGGCACCAATGCAGGTGCTGAACCCCATCCGAGATGGTCTCTAGATTGGATCTGGTGGTTCTGGACTCTGCGGCGGCTCGATGAATATTTTGTCAACTCCCCTAGGGTTTTGGGAATATTTGGGTATTTATAGAGCAAAGAGGCGGTCCGGGGGCACCCGAGGTGGGCACAACCCACTAGGTCGTGCCTGGGCCTCCTGGCGCACCCTGGTGGGTTGTCCCCTCCTCGGGACTCCCCCCAGGTGCTACCAAGTCCCAACTTGTTCCTTCTTGTCCATAAAAAATATTCGTAAAGTTTCGTGGCATTTAGACTCCGTCTAATATTGATTTTCTATGATGTAAAAAACACGGAAAACAGGAACTAGCACTTGGCACTATGCCAATAGGTTAGTACCGAAAAATGATTATAAAACATCCAAGATTGATAATATAACAGCATGAAACAATCAAAAATTATAGATACATTGGAGAAGTATCAGCGGGCGCCTTGCGCGGTGGGTCGCGCTGAGGGGCCACACGTCTTGGGCCGAGGGCGACGTCTTGACGAGGAGGTGGCGGAGGCGCTCCATGGGCTACGTCGCCCGTAGCAGGCGGTGGACGAGGCAGCAAGAGGGACGGTGCAGGTGAGCCCCCAGCCGCGCTGACCAGCTCGGCGACGCGGTCCATCCAGTCTTCGTAGAGGTCGTCAACGGGGCGGTAGAGAAGGAGCTCATGCGCCATGAGCAACGCGGCCTGCGTGTTCGCTGGGCCGTGACGAGCGTGGGACGACGAGCCGGCCGGAGTCAGCGACGGTGTGGCGGTGCGTGTGTCCTACCACATAGAGGGATACTGCAACGAAGCTTGCTGCTCGTACCCCGTCGGGCCGGTGACGGCATTAGCGGCTTACGATGGAGAACGATGGGGAGGCCCGTCAACGGGCGCCGTCTGGGCGATGCACCTGGTGAGACCGGCTCGACGCTCAGCACGGGCTCGGCGAGCATCTGCCTGGGGGACGGTGGACAGGCGGCGAGTCGACCGACGGAAGAGAAGCTTCGACGCGCCCCTACCTGGCGCGCCAAATTTCGGATTCAGGGCTCCGCAGACCCTTGAGAGGTTCGAACACTAGGGTGCATACGAAGAACTCCTACTCCCCGGCTTATGATACGTCTCCATCATATCTACTTTTCCAAACACTTTTGACCTTGTTTTGGACTCTAACTTGCATGATTTGAATGGAACTAACCCGGACTGACGTTGTTTTCAGCAGAATTGCCATGGTGTGATTTTGTATAGAAATAAAAGTTCTCGGAATGACCTGAAACTTCACGGAGAACATTTTTGGAATATATAAAAAATACTGGCAAAAGAATCGGTGTCAGGGGTCCCACACCCTGTCCATGAGGCTGGGGGCGCGCCCACCCCCCTGGGGCATGCCCCCCTGTCTCGTGGGCCCCCTAAGGCTCCACCGACCTCAAATCCAACTCTATATATTCATGTTCGGGGAGAAAAAAATCAGAGAGGAGGATTCATTGCATTTTACGATACGGAGCCGCCGCCAAGCCCTAATCTCTCTCGGGGGGCTGATCTAGAGTCCGTTCGAGGCTCCGGAGAGGGGAATCCGTCGCCATCATCATCATCAACCTTCCTCCATCACCAATTTCATGATGCTCACCGTTGTGTGTGAGTAATTTCATCATAGGCTTGCTGGACGGTGATGGGTTGGATGAGATTTATCATGTAATCGAGTTAGTTTTGTTAAGGTTTGATCCCTAGTGTCCACTATGTTCTGAGATTGATGTTGCTATGACTTTGCTATGCTTAATGCTTGTCACTAGGGCCCGAGTGCCATGATTTTAGATCTGAACATATTATGTTTCCATGAATATATGTGAGTTCTTGATCCTATTTTGCAATTCAGAAGTCACCTACTATGTGTTATGATCTGTTAACCCCGAAGTGACAATAATCGGGACAATTACCGGTGGTGAATATAGTTTGAGGAGTTCATGTATTTACTAAGTTTTAATGCTTTGTTCTGGTACTCTATTAAAAGGAGGCTTTAATATCCCTTAGTTTCCAGTAGGACCCCGCTACCATGGGAGGGTAGGACAAAAGATGTCATGCAAGTTATTTTCCATAAGCACGTATGACTATATTCGGAATACATGCCTACATTACATTGATGAACTAGAGCTAGTTCTGTGTCACCCTATGTTATAACTGTTACACGAGGAATCGCATCCAACATAATTATCCATCATTGATCCATAGCCTACGAGCTTTTTACATATTGATCCTTGCTTATTACTTTTCCGTCGCCACTGTTACAATCACTACAAAAACTACTATTGTTACCTTTGCCACCATTACCGCTGCTTCCATATTACTTTGCTACTAAATACATTGCTGTAGATATTAAGTCTTTCATGTGCGGTTGAATTGACAACTCAACTGTTAATACTTGAGAATATTCTTTGGCTCCCCTTGTGTCGAATCAATAAATTTGGGTTAAATACTTTACCCTCGAAAACTGTTGCGATCCCCTATACTTGTGGGTTATCAAGACTATTTTTTGGCGCCGTTGCCGGGGAGCATTGCTCTATTCTTTGAGTCACTTGGGATTTATATCTATTGATCACTATGAGGAACTTGAAAGATGAAAGAACCAAGATTTTTCCCTCAACTACAAGGGGAGGTAAGGAACTGCCATCTAGCTATGCACTTGATTCACCTTCTGTTTTGAGTAAACTTGCAACATCTACTCCTGCTATTTATTCTGATATGTCGCATGTTATTGATGATGCCACTTATGCTTTGCATGATGCTTATGATGAAACTACTTCTATGCTTGATAATATTGTGCCACTAGGTGAACTTCTTGATGAACAACTTGCTAGGGTTAGAGAGAATGAAATTATTGAAACTGATAATATTGATGAAAGTGATGATGAAGATTCTCCCCCTAGATATGAATTGCCTGTTGTGCCCGAAGGTTATGTTATGGATGAAGAAACTGCTTGAGACTTTTTAGCTTGCAATGATAGATATGATCTTAAGAAACTGTTAGCTAAGCTTAAAGAAAAAGTCTTTGAATGCTAGAATGAAATATGACCCTGCCTTTGCTACTTCACCTATTTGTATTTCCAATAAGTATTATGATTTCTCTGTCGATCATGAGTTAATTACTTTGGTTGAATCTGATCCTTTTTATGGCTATGAATCTAAAACTATTGTGGCACATCTTACTAAATTAAATGATATAGCCACCCTATTCACTAATAATGAGAAAATTTGTTACTACTATATCCTTAAGCTATTTCCGTTCTCATTAAAGGGTGATGCTAAAACATGGTTTAATTCTCTTGGTCCTAGTTGTGTGCGTAGTCCCCAGGATATGATTTATTATTTCTCTGCTAAATATTTCCCCGCTCATAAGAAACAAGCTGCCTTAAGGGTAATATATAATTTTGTACAAATTGAAGAAGAGAGTCTCCCACAAGCTTGGGGGAGGCTTCTCCGATTACTTAATGCTTTGCCTGATCATCCTCTCAAGAAAAGTGAAATACTTGATATGTTTTATAATGGACTAACTGATGCTTCCAGAGACCACCTGGATAGTTGTGCTCGTTGTGTTTTCAGGGAAAGAACTATTGATCAAGCTGAATTGCTATTGAATAATATGTTGAGTAATGAAAATGATTGGACAGTTCCTGAACCAACTCCTAAGCCAACTCCGAAGAAAAGGGGTATTCTATTTCTTAGTCCTGAAGATATGCAAGAGGTAAATAAATCTATGAAAGAAAAGGGTATTAAAGCTGAATATGTTAAGAATTTACCACCTATTGAAGAAATACATGGTCCTGATAACCCTACATGGGTAGTAAAGGTAAATTCTCTCTATAGATTTGACGAAGGTGATATTCCTTGTTATAAGTCTGCTAGCCAATGCTCAGATGAGTTTGATAATTTTATTGTTAAACAAGAAAATTGCAATGCTTATGTTGGTAGACAATTGAAACGCAATGCTTATATGGTTGAACACTTAAGTGATTATATGTCTAGAGTCAAAGGTGAACTTAAACTTATTAGTAAACATGCTTCTATGGTTACCACTCAAGTAGAACAAGTACTTAAAGCTCAGAATGATTTGCTCAATGAATTAAATAATAAGAAAAGTGATAATGTTGTTAGAGTTGTGACTAGAGGGGGTAAAATGACTCAGGAACCTTTGTATCCTGAGGGCCACCCTAAGAGAATTGAGCAAGATTCTCAGAGAACTAATGTTGATGCACCTAGTTCTTCTAAGAAGAAGAAAAGGAAAAATGATAGAACTTTGCATGCTTCTAGTGAACCTGTTGTTGACACACCTGAGAATCCCAATGATATTTCTATTTCTGATGTCGTAACACAATTCGGTAATGAACATGAACCTAGTGATAATGTTAATGACGATGTTCATGTTGATGCTCAACCTAGCAATGACAATGATGTAGAGATTGAACCTATTGTTGATCTTGATAACCCACAATCAAAGAATCAATGTTATGATAAGAGAGACTTCGTTGCTAGGAAGCACGATAAAGAAGAGAGAACCATGGGTTCAGAAACCCATGCCTTTTCCTCCTAAACCATCCAAGAAAAAGGATGATGAGGATTTTGAGCGCTTTGCCGAAATGATTAGACCTATCTTTTTGCGTATGTGTTTGACTGATATACTTAAAATGAATCCTTATGCTAAGTACATGAAAGATATTGTCACAAATAAAAGAAACATACCAGAAGCTGAAATTTCCACCATGCTTGCTAATTATACTTTTAAGGGTGGAATACCTAAGAAACTAGGAGATCCAGGAGTACCAACTATACCATGCTCCATTAAAAGGAACTATGTTAAAACTGATTTATGTGATCTTGAGCCGGTGCTAGTGTTATGTCTCTCTCTTTATATCATAGACTTGATTTGAATAAGTTGACACCTACTAAAATATCTTTGCAAATGGCTGATAAATCAACTACTATACCTGTCTATATATGTGAGGATGTGCCTGTTGTGGTTGCAAACGTTACTATTTTAACGGACTTTGTTATTCTTCATATTCCCGAGGACAATAGTATGTCTATTATTCTTGGTAGACCCTTTTTGAATACTACAGGGGATGTTATTGATTGCAACAAAGGCAATTTCACTTTTCATGTTAATGGTAATGAGCATACAATACACTTTCCGAGGAAACAACCTCAAGTCCACAGTATCAATTCCATTAGAAAAATTCCAATGATTACTATTGGAGGTTTTGAATTTCCTCTTCCTACTGTCAAGAAGAAATACGATATTATTATTGTTGGGGACATGCATATCCCCGTTGAGGTAACTTAGTGTTATTCAAAAATTCTCCAGCTTCATGTTATTCGGAAAGAGTTTGTTAACAAGACTTGATCAACCTTGTTAGTGGATTCCTTTTGATGAGCATGAGATGGGTAAAGTTAGAAAGTACAACTCTCTGTACCCTCCTTTTACTTTTTGTTATTTAGATTAAATAAAGCAAAAATAGTATTTTCTGTCTGTTTTCTGAATTATCCTTGCAATAAAAAAACCCAAAAATAAAAGTTCTCCAAATGTCCTAAAAAATTTATATGATTTTTTCTAGAATATTTAAGAATATTTGGCACTGAGAACACACCAGGGGGACCCACCACCTGGCAACGAGGGTCCAGGGCACACCCACACCCCTGGGATGCGCCCCCTGCCTTGTGGACCCCAGGTGGGGCCCCTCCACTTATTCTTGCACCCACACACTTCGTCTTCCTCCAGAAAAAATCATCCACCAGCTCAAACCCGAGTTCTAGCTCATCTTACTGCCATTTTCGATATCCTTGCTCAAAGCTCCATTCACAAAACTGCTTTGGGGGATTGTTCTTTGGTATGTGACTCCTCCAATGGTCCAATTAGTTTTTATTCTATTGCTTTATTTATTGCAAATTTTTGCTGCTTAGGTGACCTTGTTCTTGAGATTGCATGTCAAATTTATGTGGTCAAAAGTAGTTTTAATGCATGATATGGCCTCTACACAGTTGTGGGAGTAGTTGTTATTAACCTTGTTGAGTTTGGCTCACTTCTATTTTGAGTCACTAAAAATTTCAGATTTTTTTTAGAGAAAATGATGAAGAGATTGTTGAGGGGCTCTTCGAGCCGAAGCTCGAAGGATAAGCAAAGTGAAGAGAATAAGAAGCCCAAATATAATCTCCCTCGCACTGCGGAGGTCCGGCCGTGTGAATGGCCTTGTGATGAGTTCTTGAGAGCAGCCGAGATTTATGAAGACTTTTATTATTTGGCTGAGAATGCAGGCCTCATCGACTTCCTCCGCGACCAGCGTGAACAGTATCTCCTCCTCACTAATATTTTCGTGCAAATTTTTTACTTTCATGCTAAGAAATCACTACCTTCGGTGGAATTTCACTTATATGATGATGTTAGGAGATGTCACTATATGATTTTTGTTGGGTGTGTAAGATACCCTTTGAGGGTAGCATAGAGGAACCACACCGTAATGATGTGGAAGAGTTTATTGATATGATTGTTGTAGGGGAAACGAGGAAAGTTTTCGATGCAAGAATTACTAGCATACATTTTCTTGTTCTACTTTACTTTGCAATATTTGCTAGTAGATACTTAATTGGTCGTGGGAACAATGGAAATCTTAGTGCCCCTGATATTGTTATTTTGCTCCATGCTTTGTTTCGTGATACAACTTTTAGTCTAGGCGCTATTGTTGCTAAACCGTAAAATCTGAACCGAGCAAAGGGGCCCATCTTTGGAGGCATCTTTGCTTCACGCCTTGCTGCACACTTTAGGATACCTATTAGACATTATGAGAAAGAGGAAAAGTTGATGTCCCCTATTTTTCTAGATTATAAGAGTATGGTAGCAAATGATTTCATTGTTATGGATAAAAAGAAGATGCTTAAGTGTAGATTGATATTTGATAAAAACTACTATGAGATTATTACCTTGCTTGCGCCCTCTTTGTTTAACATATTTTCAGGCATGTACCTTGTTTTGCCGGAGGCCATTCATGCCTACCGGAGCCTGACATCAGCTCCAGAGCCTGAGCCGGAGCCACCCCTTGATCCTTATCGGTGGTCTATTTATCAGTGGGATCCAGAGGAGATTGTCAACCAGTGGCGCCCAGAGGACACTCCTCCCTACACTGGAGAGGGCAGCTTTGAGCCATGGCCATAGACCAAATTAGGCCAAAAGCCTAAACTTGGGGGACTACATATTCCTCACTGACATTACATTCATGTCCACACACTCATGCCTGTTGTCGATGCTCATACTTTTTCATTGCACTATCCATGCTAGTTTATTTCCCTTTCCAAAATTCTTCTTGTGTGTTTGAAAAACCTTAAGAAAAACCAAAAAAATAGTTGTAGATTTTAGCTAGTTTACTTTCCATGCCCGTAGTAGTAGTAATTAAAAGAAAACCCAAAAAGATTTCTCATTCTTCTTTTGCTTGTTGGGAGCTTTCCCGTGTAAATAGTTTTGTTTATTTTCTTTTCTTTGGGGGTCGAGAGGAGAAGACAATGATGAAAATGTTGAGTGGCTCTCATATGCATTATTGTTGATCTAACCAAGAGCCCATATTACCTTGTCTTCTCATGTGTATTAAATGCTTGCAGATTCCAGCTTAGTCCAATGCACGTGCACTATTATTATTATCCACACCGTTCAGTCGTGCAAGTAAAAGGCAATAATGATGATATATGATGGACTGATTGAGATGAGAGAAGCTAGTATGAACTCGACCTATCTTGTTTTTGTAAATATGATTAGTTCATTGTTCCTGATTCAGCCTATTATGAATGAAACATGTTTGCAATGACAATTAGAGATTATAGTTGCTCATGCCATGCTTAATTAGCTAGGAGTTTATAATGGTTTACCTTGCGTGCCAACATGCTATTAAAATGGTTGTGATGTGGTATGATAGGGTGGTATACTCCTTTGAATGATTCAAGTGGCTCGACTTGGCACATGTTCATGCATGTAGTTGAAACAAAATCAACATAGTCTCCATGATATTTATGTTCATGGTGAATTATAACCTACTCATGCTTGCTCTCAATGTTGATTAATTTTAATGCATGTTCATGATTGTTGTCGCTCTCTAGCTGGTCGCTTCCCAGATTCTTTCTAGCCTTCACTTGTACTAAGCGGGAATACTGCTTGTGCATCCACTTCCATAAACCCCCAAAGTTATTCCATATGAGTCCACCATACCTTCCTATATGCGGTATCTACCTGCCGTTCCAAGTAAATTTGTATGTGCCAAACTCTAAACCTTCAAGTGAAATTCTGTTTTGTATGCTCGAATAGCTCATGTATCAACTAGGGCTATCTATATCTTCCATGATAGGTGGGTTATTCTCAAGAGGAGTGGACTCCGCTCCTCATTCACGACAAAATGGCTGGTAACCGGGATGCCCAGCCCACGCTTAAATTAAAATAATTGCAAATAAAACTCCCCCAGGATTGTTGTTAGTTGGAGGCACCCGTTGTTTAGGACAAGCCATGGATTGATGTTTGTTGGTGGTAGGGGGAGTATAAACTTTACCATTCTGTTTGGGAACCGCCTATAATGTGTGTAGCATGGAAGATATCAAGATCTCTCGGTTGTTATGTTGACAATGAAAGTATACCACTCAAAATATTATTCATCTCTATTTCAAAATCGAGCTCTGGCACCTCTACAAATCCATGCTTCCCTCTGAGACGGGCCTATCTATTTACTTTTATGTTGAGTCATCATCCTCTTATTAAAAAGCACTAGTTCGAGAGCACCGCTATCATTTGCATGTATTACTATTAGTTTACATTGAGTATGACTGTGACTGGATCTCTTTTACCATGAATTACAATGTTTAGTCACTCCTTGAACCTCAAAGGTGCTATGCATTTATGTTTTGCGGTCTCAGAAAGGGCTAGCGAGATACCATCTTGTTATATCACATTATGATTGTTTTGAGAAAGTGTTGTCATTCGAGATTTACTATTATTGCTTTTTAGTTGATTATGCCATTGATATGAGTAAACATGAGACCTAAATGTTATTGTGAATATGGTTAGATCATAATCTTTGCTGAAAACTTGAGTGCTGGCTTTACATATTTACAACAACAAGATCAAACAGAGTTTGTAAAAGTTTTTCTTTATCACTTTTAGTTTGTCAACTGAATTGCTTGAGGACAAGCAAAGGTTAAGCTTGGTGGAGTTGATACGTCACCATCGTATCTACTTTTCCAAACACTTTTGACCTTGTTTTAGACTCTAACTTGCATGATTTTAATGGAACTAATCCGGACTGACGTTGTTTTCAGCAGAATTGCCATGGTGTTATTTTTGTGCAAAAATAAAAGTTCTTGGAATTACCTGAAACTTCACGAAGAATATTTTTGGAATATATAAAAAATATTGGTGAAAGAATCAACGTCAGGGGGCCCACACCATGTCCACGGGGGTGGGGGCGCGCCCACCCCCTTGGGGCACGCCCCCTGTCTCATGGGCCCCTGAGGCTCCACCGACCTGAAATCCAACTCTATATATTCACATTCGGGGAGAAAAAAATCAGAGAGGAGGATTCATCGCGTTTTATGATAGGGAGCCGCCGCCAAGCCCTAATCTCTCTTGGGAGGCCTGCTCTGGAGTCCGTTCGGGGCTCCGGAGAGGGGAATCCGTCGCCATCGTCATCATCAACCTTCCTCCATCACCAATTTCATGATGCTCACCATCGTGCGTGAGTAATTCCATCGTAGGCTTGCTGGACGGTGATGGGTTGGATGAGATTTATCATGTAATTGAGTTAGTTTTGTTAGGGTTTGATCCCTAGTATCCATTATGTTCTGAGATTGATGTTGCTATGACTTTGTTATGCTTAATGTTTGTCACTAGGGCCCGAGTGCCATGATTTTAGATCTGAACCTATTATGTTTCCATGAATATATGTGAGTTCTTGATCCTATTTTGCAAGTCAATAGTCACCTACTATGTGTTATGATCTGTTAACCCTGAAGTGACAATAATCGGGACAATTACCGGTGATGACTATAGTTTGAGGAGTTCATGTATTCACTAAGTGTTCATGCTTTGTTCCGGTACTGTATTACAAGGAGGCCTTAATATCCGTTAGTTTCCAATAGGACCCCGCTGCCACGGGAGGGTAGGACAAAAGATGGCATGCAAGTTCTTTTCCATAAGCACGTATGACTATATTCAGAATACATGCCTACATTACATTGATGAACTAGAGCTAGTTCTATGTCACCCTATGTTATAACTGTTACATGAGGAATCACATCCGACATAATTATCCATCACTGATCCATTGCCTACGAGCTTTTCACATATTGATCTTTGCTTAGTTACTTTTTCGTTGCCACTGTTACAATCACTACCACTGTTACTTTTGCCACCGTTACCGCTGCTTCCATATTAGTTTGCTACTAAATACTTTGCTGCAGATATTAAGTCTTTCAGGTGCGGTTGAATTGACAACTCAATTGTTAATACTTGAGAATATTCTTTGGCTCCCCTTGAAAACGGATATTAAGGCTTGAATACTCTACCCTCGAAAAATGTTGTGATCCCCTATACTTGTGGGTTATCAGCTTGCCGGCACAACAATTCCACAGCTAGACTCGACGAACCCAAAGAATGAGAGACACGGAGATTTATCCTAGTTCGGGCCACCTTGCGGTGTAATACCCTACACCAGCTTTGTGGTGGATTGCCTCGAGGGACTGGGGATGAACTAGTACATAGGATGAACAGCCTCAGGAGGTGAGGTGTTCTTGACCTCGATGAGCTGGTGAGTGTGGGGATGGTCTGAATGATCCCCTCTCGACCCCCTCGCCATGTGGTGGCTAGGTCCTATTTATAGTGGCCTTGGTCCTCTTCCCAAATGTTGGTGGGAAGGGATCCCACAACGGCCAATTTCGAAGGGAGACAACTAGTACAAGTTATCCCGACAAAAGTAGTCTTCGCCTGCAAAAGGCTCTGGTGGTGATGCTGTCATGGGCTCCGCGATGACCTCCATGCTACCGTCCTGGCGGTCTTGGTCTTGTTGCACCAATATGGAAACCTTTGTGTGATTCCTCGGGACTCCACGCCTGTGCTTGCCTCCTTAGCACCAAAGGGGAAACATGTACACTGCCTAGCCTTGGTCGTCATGGCTCACGTCATGTGAACCTCGTGAGGTGCACATTGCCTTGTTATCTCCGCTCCTCGGGAGCCAGCCTTAGTGAGGCCGCCCCTAGGGAGGTCTTGGTGTCATCCGCCTCACGAGGCTTGGCCCCTCGCGAGGGTCTTGTGTTGTTGCTGCTGATCTGGACCGTACAGGGCTGCTAATGGAGCCACGCCACAGGCCGCAGGCAGGCAAGTCTCAGCACCCCCGGTCCCAGAACGCCGACAGAACTTTGCTTGTATATTCCAACGATGTGCTTCCTCAAATTTCCCTAGGCCTTCATGAGCAAGCAAGTTGGATGCGCACCCACTTAGTTTTCTATTTGAGCTTTCATAAACTTATAGCTCCAATGCATCCGTTGCGTGGCAATCCCTACTCACTTACATTGATATCTATTGATGGGCATCTCCATAGCTCGTTGATATGCCTAGTTGATGTGAGACTATCTCCCTCTTTTTGTCTTCTGCACAACCACCCTCTATTCCACCTATAGTGTTATATCCATGGCTCATGCTACCTCTTGAGCACTGCGTTGGTTTTCCCTTGAAGAGGAAAGGGTGATGCAGCAAAGTAGCGTAAGTATTTCCCTCAATTTTTGAGAACCAAGGTATCAATCCAGTAGGAGGCTACGCGTGAGTCCCTCGCAACTACACAAAACAAAATAAATCCTCGCAACCAACGCGATAAGGGGTTGTCAATCCCTACACGGTCACGTACGAGAGTGAGATCTAATAGATATGAAAAGATAATATTTTTGGTATTTTTATGATAAAGATGCAAAGTAAAATAAAAGCAATGAAAATAACTAAGTATTGGAAGATTAATATGAGGAAGATAGACCCGGGGGCCATAGGTTTCACTAGTGGCTTCTCTCAAGAGCATAGGTATTTTACGGTGGGTGAACAAATTACTGTTGAGCAATTAACAGAATTGAGCATAGTTATGAGAATATCTAGGTATGATCATGTATATAGGCATCACATCCGAGACAAGTAGACCGACTCCTGCCTGCATCTACTACTATTACTCCACACATCGACCGCTATCCAGCATGCATCTAGAGTATTAAGTTCAAGAGAACAGAGTAACGCTTTAAGCAAGATGACATGATGTAGAGGGATAAATTCATGCAATATGATTAAAAAACCCATCTTGTTATCCTCGATGGCAACAATAAGATACGTGCCTTGCTGCCCCTACTGTCACTTGGAAAGGACACCGCAAGATTGAACCCAAAGCTAAGCACTTCTGCCATTGCAAGAAAGATCAATCTAGTAGGCCAAACCAAACTGATAATTCGAAGAGACTTGCAAAGATAACCAATCATACATAAAAGAATTCAGAGAAGATTCAAATATTGTTCATAGATAAACTTGATCATAAACCCACAATTCATCGGTCTCAACAAACACACCGCAAAAGAAGATTACATCGAAAAGATCTCCACAAGAGAGGGGGAGAACTTTGTATTGAGATCCAAAAAGAGAGAAGAAGCCATCTAGCTAATAACTATGGACCCATAGGTCTGAGGTAAACTACTCACACTTCATCGGAGAGGCTATGGTGTTGATGTAGAAGCCCTCCGTGATCGATGCCCCCTCCGGCGGAGCTCCGGAACAGGCCCCAAGATGGAATCTCGTGGATACAGAAAGTTACAGTAGTGGAATTAGGGTTTTGGCTCCGTATCTGATTGTTTGGGGGTACGTAGGTATATATAGGAGGAAGAAGTACGTCAGTGGAGCATCAGGGGGCCCAAGAGGGTGGAGGGCGCACCTGGGGGGTAGGCGCGCCCCCTACCTCGTGGCCTCCCTGTTGGATGCTTGACGTAGGGTCCAAGTCTCCTGGGTCTTGTTCGTTCCAAAAATCATGTTCCCGAAGGTTTCATTCCGTTAGGACTCCGTTTGATATTCCTTTTCTTCGAAACCCTAAAATAGGCACAAAAAAATAGCAATTCTGGGTTGGGCCTCCGGTTAGTAGGTTAGTCCCAAAAATAATATAAAAGTGTATAGTAAAGCCCAATAATGTCCAAAACAGTAGATAATATAGCATGGAGCAATCAAAAATTATAGATACATTGGAGACGTATCATCTCACGCTCATGTATTTCGTGAAAGTTGAAAAAGTTTGAGAACATCAAAAGTATGAAACAATTGCTTGGCTTGTCATCGGGGTTGTGCATGATTTAAATATTTTGTGTGATGAAGATGGAGCATAGCCAGACTATGTGATTTTGTAGGGATATGCTTTCTTTGGCCATCTTATTTTGAGAAGACATAATGGCCTTGTTAGTATGCTTGGAGTATTATAGTTTTTATGTCAATATTAAACTTTTGTTTTGAATCATACGGATTTGAACATTCATGCCACAAATGAAGAAATTACATGGATAAATATGTTAGGTAGCATTCCACATCACAAATTCTGTTTTATCATTTACCTACTCGAGGACGAGCAGGAATTAAGCTTGGGGATACTTGATACGTCTCCAATGTATCTATAACTTTTGCTTGTTCCATGCTATTATATTATCTGTTTTGGATGTTTTATATGCATTAATATACTATTTTATATGATTTTGGGGACTAACCTATTAACCTAGAGGCCAGTGCCAGTTTCTATTTTTTCCTTGTTTTCGAGTTTCACAGAAAAGGAATACAAAATGGGGTCCAAACGGAATAAAACTTTCGCGATGATTTTTCTTGGACCAGAAGACATCCAGAGGACATGGAGGGCAAGTCAGAGAAGCCATGAGGCGGCCACAAGGACGGAGGGCGCGCCCCCACCCTTATGAGGCCCTCGTGACTCCACCGACCTAATTCTTTCGCTTATATATACTCTTGTACCCAAAAACCATCACGGGAAGCCACGAAAACACTTTTCCACCGCCGCAACCTTCTGTACCCGTGAGATCCCATCTACGATCCTTTTCCGGCATCCTGCCGGAGGAGGATTCGATCACAGAGTGCTTCTACATCAACACCATTGCCATTTCGATGAAGCGTGAGTAGTTTACTTCAGACCTACGGGTCAATAGCTAGTAGCTAGATGGCTTCTTCTCTCTCTTTGATTCTCAATACCATGTTCTCCTCGACGTTCTTGGAGATCTATTCGATGTAATACTTTTTGTGGTGTGTTTACCGAGATCCGATGAATTGTGGATTTATGATGAGCTTATCTATGAATATTATTCGAATCTTCTCTGAATTCTTATATGTATGATTTGATATCTTTGCAAGTCTCTTCGAACTATTGATTTGGTTTGGCCAACTAGATTGGTTTTTTTGCAATGGGATAAGTGCTTAGCTTTGGGTTCAATCTTGCGGTGTCCTTTCCCAGTGACAGTAGAGGCAGCAAGGCACATATTGTATTGTTGCCATCGAGGATAAAAAGATGGGGTTTTCATCATATTGCTTGAGTTAATTCCTCTACATCATGTCATCTTGCTTAATGCGTTACTCCATTCTTTATGAACTTAATACTCTAGATGCATGCAGGATAGCGGTCGATGTGTATAGTAATAGTAGTAGATGCAGAATCGTTTCGGTCTACTTGACACGGATGTGATCCCTATATTCATGATCATTGCCTTAGATATCATCATAACTTTGCGCTTTTCTATCAATTGCTTAGCAGTAATTTGTTCACCCACCGTATTATTTGCTGTCATGAGAGAAGTCTCTAGTGAAACCTATTGCCCCCGAGTCTATTTTCCATCATAACGCAATGCAAGCTCAAGAAGTAGCAAGTCCCTGGCGTAGTGTAATGCGCGTGGCGTCCCTGTTAGGTGTGCACGGAACACCCACCACATGCTCCGTCGCCGCTGCCCATCGGCAGCTATTGCCGGCCGCTGTTGCTGCCACAACACCGTCGAAAGACAGGTCCATCGCCCGCTCCGCCATCGCGGCCCGAAGGCGGGAGGTGGTGGTCGTGGCCGCCACCCCATCATTGGCCACCGTGGCCGCCAGCCCACCATCGACTGCTGAGGTCATCACCCGCTCCGCCACCGCTACTCGAAGGCGGAGGCGGAGGTGGAGGCCCGCACGTGCGTCAGCGACCTTGGGCGCTACACCGAGTTTCTGCGGGAGGAGTAGGAGCGCCTCATCGAGCACGCAAAGAGCCTTACCGCCTTCGTGGCCGCGGCACACACCGTCTTAGAGGCGAGGAATCAGGAGATCTACGAGGAGAACCACCGCTTTGAGAGGGGTCGTCTGGAGCAGCAGAGGGTGTTCGTATTGCAGTTGTCCAGCTTGTCAGTAGGCTCCTCCTCCTCTGCCTCTTACTGAGTGCGCTCGACAGAGGAGAGGCTGCCGGAAGTAGTAAAAAGCCCCTCCGTAGTAGTAGTAGTATTTAGGGGCTATTGTGTTCAGTTCATCTGACTATAGATGTGGTGGAACTGTACAACGTACTTAAAATTAGCTAGTATATATAATTCAACTAGCTATTTCAGTATGTGGTTGGCAACAATTGGGGAAAAGTTTGGTCGGTTCAGCTGTCGAGTTGAACTATAAAGAATGACTGCTTAATCTATGAATGAAATCTATGCTTAATTACTAAATTTTAGTTGCAAAAATTAGATAGTGCTAGTGATTTTTAGCTGCATATTTTGACAAATCATAGTGTGTTACAAGGTTGACAAATGGCAATGTTACTAGATCAACAAATGTCAATCTTTCCAGTTTGACAAATGGCAATGTACCCAAAATAACAGATGCAAATCTTACCAAATTGTTTGTACGTGGTTGCACACGGCTCATCCAAAACAACCGTTTGCATTGAAGGGATGCACAAATCCTGCGCTGTGAATTTTCCCTTGACTTAAGGGGGAAGACCATAGCTCTCACTTTGCATAATGGTGTTCTATCTAAAACGTTTGCGATCAAGAGCTGCACAAATCCTGCTTGACACATTTTCCCTTGGCTTCCCGGGGAGGCTGTCGGTTTGCATATGGGTGTTCTAACTAAAACGTTTGCGATGGGTGTTTTATATGTAAAAACCATTGGCGTTATTTTCAAAAGAAAATTGTTTGATAAGTCTGTATATTAAGAGAGAAAAACGCAAGTTCGTTCAAACCATATCTTTCATTTAGTCACACTGTGAATTTATATTCATATGATCGAGAATTCGAGATATAGTATTAAACTCCAAAAAAAACTATTTCCGGCGGAGGCGGCGTGCTGCATCGTCGTTGTCGTCCTCCGGGACACCGTTATTGAAGTTTTCATGGCAGCACCGAATGTTCTTCACTTGTAAATCAAACATCATGTCGTCGCGCGATCGATGGGTGGGGCGCGGGAGGATGGCAACTGACGCCGCTGAGAGGTAGCTGTCGACGGTGGCGTCCCATGCCGCTAAGGGGGGCGCGCGCACGGGCACGGGCGCGGTGGGTGCAGCCAAATGCATGGGGACCGGCGCCGCGGTGGGTGGAGGAGCGGGCACATGCACGGGTGCTGGGATGTACACGAGCTCGCGCGGGTCCGCGGAGACCTTGCTGACGCCTGCGGTTTCCAGCTCTGCGATAGTTCTCGGCGACCAGCCCATCAATGCTATGGGGATGGTCATTGGCGCGAGCGCGGGGATGGGAGCTGGGATGGGAGCGGGGTTACCAACCGCCGCGGCCAGCTCGTTCAGGGCCATGTCCATGAGGCTCCATTCCTCCTTATTTTCTATCTCCTTCAGCTTGGAGTCGACTTCACCGAACTTAAAGACTAGTGGTGGATGATTATTTTGTGCCATGGCGTTGGTGGAGGTATGTGGTAGGGCGGGGAATGGGGGGCGAACAGTAAGGTCGCCCATATTAAACAGCGGCTTCGGCGCCATTAATGGAGAGGAAGGTGGGCAGCCATGGAATTCAAAGGGCTCGCTTCCAAGTGAGCCTATGATGTCTACTACACAACCTTCTTCATGTAGACGTTGTTGGGCCTCCAAGTGCAGACGTTTGTAGGACAGTAGCAATTTTCCCTCAAGTGGATGACCTAAGGTTTATCAATCCGTGGAAGGCGTAGGATGAAGATGGTCTCTCTCAAACAACCCTGCAACCAAATAACAAAGAGTCTCTTGTGTCCCCAACACACCCAATACAATGGTAAATTGTATAGGTGCACTAGTTCGGCGAAGAGATGATACAAGTGCAATATGGAAGGTAGATATAGGTTTTTGTAATCTGAAAATATGAAAACAGCAAGGTAACTAATGATAAAAGTGAGCGTAAACGGTATTGCAATGCTAGGAAACAAGGCCTAGGGTTCATACTTCCACTAGTGCAAGTCCTCTCAACAATAATAACATAATTGGATCACATAACTATCCCTCAACATGCAACAAAGAGTCACTCCAAAGTCACTAATAGCGAGAACAAACGAAGAGATTATTGTAGGGTATAAAACCACCTCAAAGTTATCCTTTCGGATCGATCTATTCAAGAGTCCCTAGTAAAATAACACGAAGCTATTCTTTCCGTTCAATCTATCATAGAGTTCGTACTAGAATAACACCTTAAGACACAAATCAACCAAAACCCTAATGTCACCTAGATACTCCAATGTCACCTCAAGTATCCGTGGGTATGATTATACGATATGCATCACACAATCTTAGATTCATCTATTCAACCAACACAAGGAACTTCAAAGAGTGCCCAAAGTTTCTACCGGAGAGTCAAGACGAAAACGTGTGCCAACCCCTATGCATAAATTCATGAGGTCACAGAACTCGGAAGTCGATCACCAAAACATACATCAAGTGGATCACGTGATATCCCATTGTCACCACAGATAAGCACATGCAAGACATACATCAAGTGTTCTCAAATCCTTAAAGACTCAATCCGATAAGATAACTTCAAAGGGAAAACTCAATTCATCACAAGAGAGTAGAGGGGGGAGAAACATCATAAGATCCAAATATAACAGCAAAGCTCGCGACACATCAAGATCGTACCACCTCAAGAACACGAGAGAGAGAGAGAGAGAGAGAGAGAGAGAGAGATCAAACACATAGCTACTGGTACATACCCTCAGCCCCGAGGGTGAACTACTCCCTCCTCGTCATGGAGAGCGTCGGGATGATGAAGATGGCCACCGGAGAGGGATTCCTCCCTCCGACAGGGTGCCGGAATGGGTCTAGATTGGTTTTCGGTGGTTACGGAGGCTTCTGGCGGCAGAACTCGTGATCTAGGTTTATTTCTGGAAGTTTTGGGTTATATAAGAGGTGTTGGAGTCGGGAACAAGGCAGGGGGGTCTCCGGGCTGTCCACGAGGCAGGTGGCGTGCCCAGGGGCGCGCCCACCCTTGTGGGCAGCCCGAGACTCTTCTGGCCCAATTCTTTTACTTCTTGGCCTTCTTCTAGTCCAAAAATAAGTTTCATGAAGTTTCAGGTCAATTGGACTCCGTTTGATTTTCCTTTTCTGCGATACTCAAAAACAACGAAAAAACAGAAACTGGCACTGGGCTCTAGGTTAATAGGTTAGTCCCAAAAATCATATAAAATAGCATATAAATGCATATAAAACATCCAAGGTTGATAATATAATAGCATGGAACAATCAAAAATTATAGATACGTTGAAGACGTATCAGGCTGTGCAGCGTACAACTTGCACGCTTCCCGGTAAGCTTGCGCATTGGAGGAGAGCTTGCACGCCTCTCGGCTAGCCTGTGCACCGGACTGCGCTCGCACGCCTCCCGTTCAATCAAGAAGCTGTCCGCACGACACCTCCTATAGCCATTAAAACCAAGACACGTGGCGTCACATAAATGGTTAACATAACACACATGATTTGAATTATACAAATGTTTGAGATACTAAAGTGGCAGCTATTTTTTCAAAATGCCTTTGTTGGCTGTTATTCGAGTGCGCCTTCTCTAAAAATGGACACGAAAAAAAATACCATAGCATGTCGGGTGCCATTCCATGATAGCATGCCAAGTTTCATGAATTTCAGATGAGTTTTGGATTTATTAGAATTTAAAAACAAAGTATCTCAATGTTTTGCCGGCAATCAATAGTGCCCTAGTGTTTGAAATTCGTTCCCATTTCTTGCATGGGACCTAAGCATGCACCCAAGGACATAGATTTGATTTTTCAACCAATTTATATGCACTGGAGCACGTGCGTGTAGTTAAAATTTGAATTATGCACATAAAAGCATTGAAAACTCAATTAATGTATAAAAATGTCCAAACGAACCCCAAAAAATTCCAAAATTTAACACAACACTCCTGTTGTTCTATGTTGACACTAGAGAAAAAATTGAAATCAAGAAGAGGCAATGGATATCGTTTTGTCCCCAAAGGTGAAACGTTCCCTACCAAAAACATCAGACTTGTTGTGAGAAGCTCTGGTTTGTGAGAAACTTATGCCCAACCTGCCCCAAATGGGACAAAATTTTTACCATGGGATGTGGATGCCGCTCCATGATAGCATGCCTAGTTTCATGAATTTCAGACGGGTTTTGGATTTACTAGAATTTAAAAACCATGTATCTCAATGTTTGCGGTTGATTGACGATGCCCTGGTGTTTGAAATTCATTCCCATTTCTTGCATGGTACCTAAGCATGCACCCAAGGACACATATTTTATTTTTTAACCAATTTATATGCATTGGAGCATGTGCATGTAGTTCAAATTTGAAATATGCACATAAAAGCATTGAAACTCAATTAATGTATAAAAATGTCCAAATGAACCCCAAAAAATTCCAAAATTTAACACAACACTCTTGTTGTTCTATGTTGACACTAGAGAAAAATAATTGAAATCAAGAAGAGGCCACGGATATCGTTTCGTCCCCAAAGGTGAAATGTTCCCTATCGAAAACATCAGGCTTGTTGTGAGAAGCTCTGGTTTGTGAGAAGCTTATGCCCAAACCTGCCCCAAATGGGACAAAAAATTTACCACAGCATGTCGATGCTGCTCCATGATAGCACGCCAAGTTTCATGAATTTCAGACGAGTTTTCAATTTAGTAGAATTTAAAAACCAGGTATCTCAATGTTTGCGGCCGAGTGACGGTGGCAGGGTGTTTGAAATTCAATCTCATTTCTTGCATGGGACCTAAGCATGAACCCAAGGACATAGATTTGATTTTTCAACCAATTTATATGCACTTGAAAGAAATAAGAGGCAATGGATATCATTTCGTCCCCAAAGGTGGCACGTTCCCTACTGAAACCATCACGCTTGTTGTGAGAAGCTCTATTTTTTAGAAGCTTATGCACAAACCTGCCCCAAATGGGACAAAAAAATTACTGCGGCATGCCGATGCCGCTCCATGATAGCATGCCAAGTTTCATGAATTTCAGACGAGTTTTGGATTTACTAGAATTTAAAACCAGGTATCTCAATGTTTGCGGCCGAGTGACGGTGGCAGGGTGTTTGAAATTCATTCTCATTTCTTGCATGGGACCTAAGCATGCACCCAAGGACACATATTTGATTTTTCAGCCAATTTATATGCACTAGAGCATGTGCATGTAGTTCAAATTTGAATTATGCACATAAAAGGCCTAGAAAACCGAGTTAATGTATAAATATGTCCAAACAAACCCCGAAAAATTACAAAATTTAACACAACACTCCTGTTGTTCTATGTTTACACTAGAAAATTTTGATAGCAATAAGAGGCAATGGATATCGTTTCGTCCCAAAAGGTGGCATGTTCCCTGCCGAAACCATCAGGCTTGTTGTGAGAAGCTCTGGTTTGTGAGAAGCTTATACCCAAACCTGCCCCAAATGGGACAAAAAATTACCATGACATGTTGATGTCGCTCCATGATTGCATGCCAAGTTTCATGAATTTCAAAGGAGTTTTGGATTTACTACAATTTAAAAACCATGTCTCTCAATGTTTGCAGCTGAGTGACGGTGGCAGGGTGTTTGAAATCCATTCTCATTTCTTGCATGGGACCTAAGCATGCACCCAAGGACATAGATGTGACCTTTTCACTTGAGCATGTGCATGTAGTTCTAATTTGTATTATGCACATAAAATGCCTAGAAACCCCAGTTAATGTATAAAAATGTCCAAACAAACCCCGAAATTTTTCAAAATTTAACACAACACTCGTGTTGTTCTATGTTGACACTAGAAATTTTTTGAGAGCAATAAGAGGCAACGGATATCGTTTCATCCCCAAAGGTGGTACGTTCCCTACCGAAACCATTAGGCTTGTTGTGAGAAGCTCTAGTTTGAGAGAAGCTTATACCCAAACCTGCTCCAAATGGGACAAAAGAATTACCACATCATGTTGATGCCGCTGCATGATAGCATGCCAAGTTTCAAGAATTTCAGACGAGTTTTGGATTTACTAGAATTACAAAAGCAAGTACCTCAATGTTTGCTGGAGAGCCACGGTGTCGTGGTGTTTGAAATTCATCCACATTTCTTGCATGTGACATAAGCATAAACCCATGGACACATATATGATTTTACAACCCATGTTGGTGCACCGGAGCATGTGCATGCAGTTTAATTTTGAATTGTGCACCTGCAATGGTTAGAAAACCAATTTAATGTATAAAATGTCCAAACAAAACCTGAATAATTCCAAAAAAATTATGACACACATGTAGTTGCATGTTCACTTCAGATAAAAGTTCTAGCAATTCAAACACCGTACATTGCCTCTATGACCCCATTATGTAATTCAAATCAGGATGAAAAATCAAGTAGATCCCACATAGTTTATTATCACCAACCGTGTGAGATGCAGTACAAAATATGTTGGGGAATCGTCGGTGTATAGTACGCCTATGGCTTACGCGAGAAGGTGCGTCGGCTACAGTCCACAGCCGGCATGTCAAGCACACTAGCTCGCTCCCCAATATTATTTCACTATTCAATCGTCGCCGGTGAAAGATGGGGACGTGGACCCGCGTTGTGAGGGAAACTTTGGCGGCCCACTCTGGCGAGAGCGCGGCCGCAGCCGCCATACGTGCCGAGAGCGTTCGAGCAGCCGTCCGTTCCTCCGCCGCATACCTTGCCAGGATGGAGCCCGTCCAAGCCCAGATCACGGCCGCCCACGCCCAGCTCTTGGTGGCCTTTTACAAAGAGATGGCGGACGCAGATGGCGAGATGCTTGCCGAGTATGGTTTGATGGAGCCCCTTCCCTAGGAGACCGTCGGGCGCGAGCTGGGCATGGAGGCGGCGGCGGAGATCAACGAGCACTAGCCGTAGTAGTACTCTTTGTTTTGTTTAATTAAGAGCATCGGTCTTTAATTTGTCAGAGTAATGTTTAGGTCAGCTAGCTCTGTTTAATTGCTGAATTTGCTCGGTTAAGAAGTGTGGGTGTGTTGTAGTCTCCTTTGGGTACCCAAATTATGCAATGACGTGGATGACCACTGTAACCAGGAAAATTCAAACCAAAATTTTTGACGTTCAAACTCATCACACACGGGTTAAGCTATCTGAATCATTTGTGATGTTCACATATCGTACATAATT
This sequence comes from Triticum aestivum, assembly GCF_018294505.1. Classification (NCBI taxonomy): domain Eukaryota; kingdom Viridiplantae; phylum Streptophyta; class Magnoliopsida; order Poales; family Poaceae; genus Triticum; species Triticum aestivum. The sequence goes on along the minus strand of NC_057806.1, from coordinate 463,643,475 downwards.
CTGAATAAGGGACCGTGTTAGATGACACTTTGCACGCCAGTTTTTTCGGTGAACCGATCCAAAATTTCCGGCTTTCACGGAAATATCTACCTTCCCCCCCTACCAAAAGCCCATTTTCCCTGTTTCTGCCTTCCTTTCCAAGTTGAAACCTTCACTCCTTGCTTGCAGCCCCGCCTCCTCGCCGGTGACCCTCCTTCACGCTGCTCGGCCTTGTCTATCCTGGCAAGTAATCCACACCCAACCCCCATCCTCCTCCTCCTTCCACATCCCACATGCGCCGACCGTCGACGCGACACCTTCCACCCAAATCACCGACCCCTCCATCAAATACGCGCCGCCCTAAGCCATGGTGCATGCAGTATAGCCAATAGCTCAAGGAGCATTTGGCAGCGGAGAAACAAATCGTGGCCGCACGCGCGGATGAGGTCACGATGGCTGCCATTCGTGTCGACCCCCAAATCTTGGAGCAGCAACTCACTGTCAAGGCCACTGTTGACGCCTTGTGCGCCAACGACGTGACGCGGTTGCTACTTTAAACAACAGTTCGTGGGCACCCACGATGCGGAGGCCTCACCCTCTTCCAAGTCTAAGGAGCCAATCGTCATTGATATCTCCGACAATGAGGAGTAGCTTGTCTTATTAGCTCACTATAAGCACCCATGTCTTATTATCTTGTCTTGCTAGCTACTGGCTTTCCTTAACAAATTCTAGTGAATTGTGTTATCTACTTTTACCATGCAATCTGTTGCTCTAGTGTATATGTTCTATATGTCGTGCAATGTGGTGCTCACTTATTAACTGTTTGGGTAATTAGTTGTCGTATTCAGTTAACTGTTTGGTTCAATTCTGCAAATGTGATGTACAATTCTTCATGGTGCAATTTTGTATTGTCTTCCATGTGAGAAATAAATTGAATTTTTCTTTACAAAATACATGAGAAACAAATACAATTGATATATTTCCAAGTTGTCAAGCATGCTTGGTTTGGTTAACTATATGATCTTCTATTAGGAGTATGTCATATTGTGCAATGTGGTGTTGAGTTAACGTTTGGTTCATTTTTTGTGGTGTTTAGTTAACTGCTTGGTTCAATTCTACAATGCGATGTCCAATTGTCATGGGTAGAATTTTGTATTGTTGTGCATGTGAGGAATAAATCGAATTTGGCTGCACTTAATACATGAGAAACATATACAAGTGCTATATTTCCTAGTTCTTAATCATGCTTGGTTTGGATAAATGGGTTTTCCATGTGGCTTGAATTAATCTAATGAATCTGCAATGTGCTTATTTTTCATCAACATATTATACTGATAGCATGCGAACCCTTACTTAACCTGATGACTAACTACCTTATATGTGTTGCAGGGAAACAATGGGAAGCACTGAGGTTTACAATCAAGGTTTGCACATGCATGATCCGTTGTCTAATAGCACATTATTGTGCAATTGCAGGAACCATTCTAATATTTAGGTTTTCAACAATTTGGTCTTGCACATGTAGGTCCTATTGTCAGAGGTTTTGACCCACTATTCGCCCTTTTTGCAAATGGGGAAATGAGTTGTCCATAAATATCAGTCAAGTCAAGAAACTCAGAAAGATTATTAGGATAAAGAAATTAGCAACAAAAAACAACAAGATCTTTGTCTGCACAATGAAGAAGACATCAGTTCACTATAGGATGGTACTAAATATTATACCTTGCCTTTTTTATTCCTTTGCCCCATTTCCAATATAGAGAAGATATTTATGTACATCCTTGTTTTCAGGCCTTTCCAAAGTAGTTCACTGATGATTACCTCTCAAGCAACATGTATGGTCAAGAGGCGAGGAAGGTATTCATACAACACCCACGGTTCAATATTGAAGTTTTCCTGAAGAGGACGAAGGATGGATGGTCAATCATCCATAGGCACTGACCTAAAGTTGCAAAGACCTTCAACATCAATGAAGGCTCAATATTCGCCTTCCGCTTCATCGCTTTTCCAAATGAGATACATCTGTCTATGTATCGTCTATGATGCTAATTTCAAAAGGTTATGTATGTTGCATGTGAAACTTGGTGTTGGTGCAGTTGTGTAATGGGGTAGCTGAGTGTTGAAGCTATATGATGTTGTACTCTGATGTATTTTAATTACGAAAATGAAATATATTGTGTGCTTAATATGAAATGTCAATTAGGTTAATAAATTGATTTTTAATAATAGGATAATTAGCCTGCAATTTGGGTTTTTCTATTGCAAACGCTTATTGAGAAAACACCATGGGCGATGACCTCATGCAACTACACAGTTTCTAGGAAATAAACCATGTTGGATTAATGAACAATCACACACGACATCCTCTTGAAAACTGTTTGCGTTAGGCCACCTAGCGCAAGCGTTTACCACATAAAAACTGTGTGTGATGCATTCAGTAATGCAAACTATAAAATTGTAATACCGTGTGGAATGGAAACGCTATCACAAACGATTTAACGGGGAAAATTGTGTGTGATGTACTTGTGAACAGAAACGTTTTCCTTGGAGCGACTGTGTGGGATCTATAACGAACGGAAATGTTTAGCGAGAACTGACTATGTGGGATGTACTTACGATCGGAAATGAATTCGCCTGTATAATTGTATTTTTGGAGGACTACTGTACGTATAACCGTATTTAAGCGCTCACCGGTCGCACACGACCTCATTTTGCCGAGCGTGTGTGCCAAGAGGGCATATCACCAATGGTTTATGGGTCGTGTGGGAAGGACCCGCCTATCTCCCAGACTCACTTGGCGACGGTTCCAAATTCCGTCGCGGAAAGGGGTTAAAAACCTTTTGTATAGCACCTCGCTGTCTAGTGAAGCCTCTAGTGAAACCTATGGCCCCCATGTCTATTTTCCATCATACAAGTTTCTGATCTACAATGTTAGTTTACGATCTACTATTTTTGCACTCTTTTACTTTCCAATCTATAAACCAAAAGTACCAAAAATATTTACCTTACCATTTATTTATCTCCATCAGATCTCACTTTTGCAAGTAACCGTGAAGGGATTGTGTCGGTGTACTAGAGTAGGGGTACCCTAGTATCCCGAACTTGTGCACGGGCAGACGCAGCATCCCGCGGCAAGGCTTGCCGGGTGACCGCCAAGGTCCTCCGTGGTTCCTTTGGAGCCATTCAAGGACAAAGTATCCAAGCCAAGGAGACAAGACCCCGGCAAGAGGAGCTTGCCGGGAAGGCCAACCAAGGCATCTCAAGACCCCGGCAAGAGGAGCTTGCCGGGAAGGCCAACCAAGGCATCTCAAGGAACTTGCCGCGACGAGCCACGCGTCCCGGCAAGGCCCAGTGAGCGACAAGCTCCCGGACGCGACAAGACAACGACCGCGGCAAGGCGCTTGCCGCGGCAAGCCACCACTCTGCGCCCGCGCTCCAGCACATCCACCAACGTGTCGCTCTAGGACCCTTCCAGGCGTACGTGGCGGGAGGTTGTGCAGCCAGCGGCGCGTGGTGGCAAGCGGCGCTGACAAGACTGCCATCGTGGCGAGCGGTCCCGTCCCTGACGGTCCCTTTTGCACTATTTAGGCGACGCAGACGGGCAATTAATGCCCTTGTCCCCTGCCGTCAGGGTTAGGTATGATACACTGTAGCAGGTAGCTGTACCTACCGCAGCACCTTTCCATTTTTACCCTTTGTCTCCGTTGCCACCTGTCGGTGACCCCTTGAGCATATAAAAGGAGGCCTGTGCACAACATAGAGAGGAGGAGAACACTCACGCTCGGTCTCGTTAGCTGCTGAGGTGTACTGTAGCACTCCGCGCTCCCGAGCAAGAACTCAATACAAACCACAAAGCAGGAGTAGGGTTTTACGCATCCGTGCGGCCCGAACCTGGGTAAACTGCTCGTGTGCTTCGCCTCGATCCGCTCTTCGTGCGACCCTCGCCCCTGCCGAACCGAAAGGGACTCGGTCCGCCAGTCCCATAGGTGTTCGTGGATTAGTCCCCCGACAGATTGACAACCCTTTATCGCGTTGGGTGTAAGTTCTTTGATAGCTTATGCAGCTATTAAGTGATTTGTGCATTGTCTCCTACTGGATTGATACCTTGGTTCTCAAACTAAGGGAAATACTTATCTCTACTTTGCTGCATCACCCTTTTCTCTTCAAGGAAAAAACCAACGCAAGCTCAAGAAGTAGCAGACCCCGATCGAGAGGACGCCGCCACACACTAGCCGATTGAGCCGGTTGGGGGTGGATGAACAGGACCCCGTGGAGGGCTGGTTGAATAGTAGCCAGTGGAGGCTGGATGAACAGGACCCCGTGGAGGGCTGGTTGAACAGTAGCCGGTGGAGGTTGGATGAACAGGACCCCGTGGAGGGCTGGTCGAATAGTAGCCGGTGGAGGCTGGATGAACAGGCCCCCATGGATGAATAGTTGCTCGTGGAGGCAGGAGGAAGTTGACGGTGGATGAACAATAGCAGGTGGAGGCTAGAGGAAGTTGACGGTGGATGAATTGTAGCCCGTGGAGGCTGGAGCAAGGCAGTAGACGGTGGATGAACAGTAACCCGTGGAGTCCCATTTTGCGGTACGTCACACCCCTCCCAATAAACAAGACCTCGTTTCGACCGTAGGCGCTCCAACACAAGTTCATTTCCTTCGTTTTGCGGTACGCCACACCCCTCCCGATCAATAGCACCCCGTTTCGACCATAGGCACTCGAACAGAAGCCCATTTCCTTCATTTTGCGGTACACCAGACCCTTCCCGATAAATAGGACCCCGTTTCGACCATACGCGGTCAAACAAAAGGCCGTTTCCTCCGTTCTGCGGTATGCCACAGCTCGTTTCGGCTGTTCCGTCCAAGCCGGTTGGCTCTCGATGAAAATGACGCATTCCGCTGCCTATCGATGAACACGACGCAGTTTCTCCCTTTTGACCCATCCGGTTGGCTACCAATTAACAGGACGCCGTTGCGGACGTCCGCTGCCTCTCCATGTACACGAGCCCTGGCCATACATATGCGTGAGTAGGCGTTCGAGACCCCGCCCGTATGTACGTACATGACCATACTTTTTGGCATGTGGTTGTACATATGTGTGCACGGTTTAGAAAGGACTACATGAACTGTTCTGCTGTCGTTTCAGTTTTATCATGTTGGTCCTTACGTGACTTTACTTGGATAGGATGACAGTAGGGACCACTAGGGCCATAGCCGTACGTAGCTAGTGCCTCCTTATTATATACAACTATAAAAAAATTGCTTCCTCCTGGTTTCCTAACATCACGTCCCACACCATTGTCAACCAATATAGTCAATAAACGAGAGAATTGCACAAGGAGTGGCCGACACCTCAGACCCAGCAGCTCGAGCAATATTTGTTTTTTGAGGTGTGAGCAGAGCTTCTCTTGAGCGATGTTTTTGTTGTTTTTCAGAGGATCAGGGTATCAACCGGGCGGATTGTGGCCCATCTAGCCTAGGCTATTATTTTATGTCAACCAAATATCCAGCCCAGATATTATTTTTTCAAGGTGAAAATGGCTAGCCCAGCTATACTTTTTTTTGCGGAATACCCAACCCAGGTCAACTTGTTATTCTTCGCTCCGCATTAGGCTTGCCAAGAAAATGGGCTTTAAGAAATAATAAATGGACTATAATTATAAAATTTAGGCTGTGAATATAAAAAGCGCACCGAACAGGTAATTAGTTTCAAAATTACTATTTTTAGATTTTAAATATTTTAATTTCATTACTTGTTGCGCGCGTAAAATTTTGTTGGATCTTTACCTAATACAAATTTATTTTAAGTTATATTTAACTTGACTTGAAATTTCGAGATAAAACATATTTCGGATCCCATCGAAATGTGGGATTTTTTTTTGATTTTTTGAGCAGTTGGTTGGAATTATTAACTCTTGTTCTGGCTATAAAACGGGCTGTAATTTTAACAAACAGTAAATGGGCTCCAGTAAATTCCATTAGAATCCGATAATGGGTTGTAGATTATAACAAATCGCAAATGGGCTATATGTTCTCTGCCATAGATGTGATTCTCACTTGTGGGCCTACTAAGTTGGCGCGTACGCAAGGCTTTGTAAACATATAGTCAACATACGATTCTAGTAGCAGTGACCGTTGGATGTCCATCCAACGCACATCCAACGGTGGTGGTGCTTCTTCAATCTCGGGTATTCATACTTTAGCCGCCCAAACCGCCGTCGGCGGTGCCGCCTGCTACCGCCTCCCGTGGCCGGTTGTGCTGCAATGCAGGCCTCATTGGCCCACCATACTCCCATCGCCGTCCAGGCCATTCCTCTACTCACCAACACCTCCTGTTATTCTCCGGCGACGGCAGCCTCACACCGGAGCCAAACCAGTGAATCCTCATACTCCCCTCCGCGTGGGCATCCACTGCTGTCTCTTTGCCGGCTCCAGGTCGTTTCCTTCCTAGGAGTCACCATCGTCCAATGCTTTGGTTCTCTCGGCGCGGCATGGTCAACTTTGTCAACAAACGACAACCATCGGAAGAGGCATGTACGTGGAGTGGCTGACAGTAGGGACCCACAGGGCCCATGGCCGCATCCAAGCAAGTGCCTCCTTATTATGCGAAAACAAATGATTTCTCCCCCTGACAGGTTTGAGCCACCAGCTACATCTTCGCACGCAAGGAAGTGCTTCCTTTATAACGCAGAAAAAAGCTACCTCTCCCTGACAGCTAGGACCCACCAACTTTATTATGATCCATTTCGCAAAAATATAGATTGTACCAAAGATGCTAAATTGTTTTCTTTTTATTCTAACTCGGAAAAGAAGAAATTAGTAAACCCAGAAAATATCTTCGCACGCAAGGAAGTGCCACCTTATTATGAGTAAAAAAATGACTCCCCTGCTAGCTGGGACCCACCAGATTTGGAGGCTGACTTATGGGCCTACTAAGTTGACGCGTATGCACGGCTTTGTCAACTTAATTAGTCAAAACGATTCTACCAGCAACCATTGGATGTTAAATCAACGTTCGTGTTGCGTCTTCAACCTCTGGTCTTCTTGCTCCAGCCGCCCAAACCAGCGCCCGCCGTACCGCCTGCTCCAGCCTCCCTTGGCCGGTTGTGCTGCCGCGCAGGCCTCACCGCCCAACCATACTACCACTAGACATGCCTTCCCTCTACTCACCCACACCCCATGTTATTCTCTAGCGACGGCAGCCTTACACCGCAATCGAACCAGTGAACCCTCGTACTCCCCTTCGCGTGGGCATCCACCTGCCTCATCTTCTCTGGCTCCGCATCGTTCCCTTCCTAGGCCTTGCCGTCGTCCACTGCTTGATGCTCTCGGCGTGTCGTGGTCAACGAGGTCAATGAACGATAGCCATCGGAAGAGGACCTTAGACGGTGAGGCTGACAGCTAGACCCACCAGCTACATCTTTGAACACAAGGAAGTGCCTCCTTATTAGTCGCAAAATAAAAATGATTCCTACCCCTCACAGCTGGGATCCACCAGCTATATCTTCGCACGCAAGGAAGTGCGTCCTTATCCTCCCTGACAGCTCGGACCCACCCGATCAAAGCGTACGTAGCGTTGTTTGTCTGGTCGCGAATGTGTACATGCACACTGGTCAGTCGGTTTCTCTGCAACGATGAATCGTGGCCGAGCAAGCAGCGGCACGTGTAGTAGTAGATGTTGGGGATCGTAGCAGAAATTTAAAATTTTCTACGCATCACCAAGATCAATCTATGGAGTAATCTAGCAACGAGGGGAAGGAGAGTGCATCTACATACCTTGTAGATCGCTAAGCGAAAGCGTTGCAAGAACGCAGATGAAGGAGTCGTACACGTAGCAATTCAGATCGCGGTTGATTCTGATCTAAGCGCCGAACAACGGCGCCTCCGCGTTCAACACACGTGCAGCCCGGTGACGTCTCCTACGCCTTGATCCAGCAAGGGGAGAAGGAGAGGTTGGGGAAGACTCCATCCAGAAGGAGCACGACGGCGTGGTGATGGTGGAGGAGCGCGGGACTCCAGCAGGGCTTCGCCAAGCACTACGAGAGACGGGGAGGGAGAGGGGTAGGGCTGCGCCAACAGGGGAGGAACTTCCTGTGTTGGGCTGCCCCTTTGCCTCCACTATATATAGGGGGAGAGGGAGGGATGCGCCCCCACCTAGGGTTCCCACCCCAAGGGGTGCGGCAGCCCTAGATCCCATCTAGGGTGGCGGCCACAAGGGTGAGAGGGGGAGGCGCACCTGGGGTGGGCCTTAGGGCCCATCTGCCCTAGGGTTTGCCCCCTCCCCTCTAGGAGGCACCTTGGGCCTTGGTGGGAGGCGCCCCAGCCCACCTAGGGGCTGGTCCCTTCCCACTATTGGCCCATGTAGGCCTTAGGGGCCCGTGGCCCCTCCCGGTGGACCCTCGGACCCCTCCGGTGGTCCCGGTACACTACCAGTGATGCCCGGAACACTTCCGGTGGCCAAAACCATACTTCCTGTATATCAATCTTTACCTCCGGACCATTCCGGAACTCCTCATGACGTCCGGGATCTCATCCGGGACTCCGAACAACATTCGTTAACCATGCACATACTTTCCCTATAACCCTAGCGTCATCGAACCTTAAGTGTGTAGACCCTACGGGTTCGGGAGTCATGCAGACATGGCCGAGACAACTCTCTGGTCAATAACCAACAGCGGGATCTGGATACCCATGTTGTCTCCCACATGCTCCACGATGATCTCATCGGATGAACCACGATGTCAAGGATTCAATCAATCCCGTATACAATTCCCTTTGTCTATCGGTACGATACTTGCCCGAGATTCAATCATCGGTATCCCGATACCTTGTTCAATCTCGTTACCGGCAAGTCTCTTTACTCGTTCCGTAACACATCATCCCGTGATCAACTCCTTGGTCACATTGTGCACATTATGATGATGTCCTACCAAGTGGGCCCAGAGATACCTCTCTGTTTACACGGAGTGACAAATCCCAGTCTCGATTCGTGCCAACCCAACAGACACTTTCGGAGATACCCGTAGTGCACCTTTATAGCCACCCAGTTACGTTGTGATGTTTGGCACACCCAAAGCACTCCTACGGTATCCGGGAGTTGCACAATCTCATGGTCTAAGGAAATGATACTTGACATTAGAAAAGCTTTAGCATATGAACTACACGATCTTTGTGCTAGGCTTAGGATTGGGTCTTGTCCATCACATCATTCTCCTAATGATGTGATCCCGTTATCAACGACATCCAATGTCCATGGTCAGGAAACCATAACCATCTATTGATCAACGAGCTAGTCAACTAGAGGCTTACCAGGGACATGGTGTTGTCTATGTATCCACACATGTATCTGAGTTTCCTATCAATACAATTCTAGCATGGATAATAAACGATTATCATGAACAATGAAATATAATATAATAATAACTAATTTATTATTGCCTCTAGGGCATATTCCCAATAGTCTCCCACTTGCACTAGAGTCAATAATCTAGTTCACAACGCCATGTGATTAACACTCATAGGTCACATCGCCATGTGACCAACATCCAAAGAGTTTACTAGAGTCACTAATCTAGTTCACATCACTATGTGATTAACACTCAATGAGTTCTGGGTTTGATCATGTTATGCTTGTGAGAGAGGTTGTAATCAATGGGTCTGCCATATTCAGATCCCTATGTATTTTTCAAAACTTTATGTCATATCGTAGATGCTGCTACCACGTTCCACTTGGAGCTATTCCAAATTTTTGCTCCATTATACGTATCTCGTATCTCTACTCAGAGCTATCCGGATAGGTGTTAAGCTTGCATCGACGTAACTTTACGTCGAACTCTTCATCACCTCCATATCCGAGAAACATTTCCTTATTCCTCTAAGGATAATTTTGACCGCTATCTGGTGATCTACGCCTAGATCACCTTTGTACCCTCTTGCCAGACATGTGGCAAGGCACACATCTGGTGCGGTACTTAGCATGGCATACCGTATAGATCCTATGACAAAAGCATAGGGGACGACCTTCGTCCTTCCTCTTTCTTCTGTCGTGGTCAATCTTTGAGTCTTACTAAACTTCACACCTTACAACTCAGGTAAGAACCCCTTCATTGACTGATCTATTTTGAACTCCTTCAGAAACATGTCAAGGTGTGCGTTCTTTGAAAGTATCATCAGGCGTCTTGATCTATTTCTATAGATCTTGATGCCCAATATGTAAGCAGCTTTATCCAGGTCTTCCTTTGAAAATCACTCTTCAAACAACCTTTTATGCTTTCCAGAAATTCTACATTATTTTGAATCAACAATATGTCATCCACATATACTTATCAGAAACGTTGTAGTGCTCCCACTCACTTTCTTGTAAATACAAGTTTCTAGCAAACATTGTATAAACCTAAAAGCTTTCATCACTCCATCAAAGCATATATTCGGACTCCGAGATGCTTGCTCTAGTACATAGAAGGATTGCTGGAGCCAGCATACCTTTTAGCATCCTTAGGATCGACAAAACCTTTTATTGTATCACATACAACTCTTTCTTACAAAAACTGGTAACAAAACTTGTTTTTGACATCCATCTGTCAGATTTCATAATCGAAAAATACAGCTAATGCTAACATGATTCCGACGAACTTAAGCATCGCTACGGGTGAGAAATTCTCATCATAGTCAACTCCTTGAACTTGTGAAAAGACTCTTTGCCACAAGTCAAGCTTCATAGATGGTAACATTACCGCCCACGTCCGTCTTCTTCTTAAAGATCCATTTATCTCAATGGCTTGCCGATCAACAGGCAAGTCCACCAAAGTCCATGCTTTGTTCTGATACATGGATCTTGTCTCGGATTTCATGGCTTCTAACCATTTGTCGGAATACGGGCCCACCATCGCTTCTCCATAGTTTGTAGGTTCATTGTTGTCCGACAACATGATATTTAAGACAGGATTACCGTACCACTCAGGAGTAGTACATATCCTTGTCGACCTACGAGGTTCGATAGCAACTTGATCCGAAGCTTCATGATCACTATCATTAACTTCCTATTCAACGGACGTAGGCGCCACAGAAAACATCTTTCTGTGTTGCATCACTTTCTGGTTGAAATAAAGGTTCGACAACCTCATCAAGTTCTATCTTCCTCCCACTCAATTCTTTCGAGAGAAACTCCTTCTCGAGAAAGGACCCATTCTAAGCGACAAACAATTTGCCCTCGGATCTGAGATAGGAGGTATACCCAACTGTCACCTTTGGGTATCCTATGAAGATGTGTTTGTCCGCTTTTGGGTTCGAGCTTCTCCGGCTGAAGCCTTAAGCATCGCAGCCCCAAACATTAAGAAATGACAACTTTGGTTTCTTGCCAAACCAATGTTCATACGACGTCGTCTCAACGGACTTATATGGTGTCCTATCTAAAGTGAATGCAGCTGTCTCTAATGCATAACCTCGAAATAATAGCGGTAGATCGGTAAGAGACATCATAGATCGCACCATATCTCATAAGGTTCAATTACGACGTCCGGACACACTATTACGCTGTGGTGTTCCAGGTGGCTTCAACTGCGAAACAATTCACAATGTCTTAAGTGTTTGCCAAACTCATAACTCAGAAATTCTCATTGATCAGATCGTAGGAATTTGATCTTCTTGTTATGACGATTCTTAACTTCACTCTGAAATCGCTTGAACTTTTCAAATGTTTTAGACTTGTGCTTCATTAAGTAAATATACCTATATCTACTCAAATTGTCAGTGAAGATGAGAAAATAGCGATATCCACCGCACACTTCAATTTCTCATTGGATCACACGCATCAACATGTATGATTTCCAACAAGTCACTTTCCCGTTTCATTGTACCTGAAAACAGGGTCTTAGTCATCCTGCCATGAGGCATGGCTCGCATGTGTCAAGTGATTCAAAATCAAGTGACTCCAAACATCCATCGACATGGAGTTTCTTCATGCATCTTACGCCAATATGACCTAAGCGGCAGTGCCACAAGAAAGTGGTACTATCATTATTAACTCTACATCTTTTGGCGTGAACATGTGTATTACCACGAGCGAGATTCAATGAACCATTCACATAGGGTGCATGACCATGAAAGGTATTATTCATGTAAACAGAATAACCATTATTCTCTAACTTAAATGAATAACTGTATTGCAATGAACATGATCTAATCATATTTATGCTCAACGTAGACACCTGATAACATTTATCTAGGTTCAATACTAATCCCGAAGGCAGATGGAGCGTGCGATGGTGATCTCATCAACTTTGGAAACACTTCCAACACACATCGTCACCTCGCCCTTAGCCAGTCTCCGTTTAGTCCGTAGCTTTTGCTTCAAGTCACCAATAATAGTAACTGAACCGGTATCCAATACCCAGGTGCTACTAGGAGTACTAGTGAGGTACACATTAATAACACGTATATACTTTGTTAAAGTTGCCAGCCTTCTTATCTACCATGCATTTGGGGTAATTCCGCTACCAGTGACCGTTCCCCTTACAATAGAAGCACTTAGTCTCGGGTTTGGGTTCAACCTTGGGTTCCTTCACTGGAGCGGCAACTGGTTTGGCATCCATGAAGTTTCCCTTCTATCCCTTGCCCTTCTTGAAACCGGTGGTCTTGTTAAACCATCAACACTTGATGCTCCTTCTTGATTTCTACCTTTTGCGGTCTTAAGCACCGCGAACAGCTCCGGGATCAACTCCATCCCTTGTATGTCATAGTTCATCACGAAGATCTAGTAGCTTAGTGATAGTGTCTAGAGAACTCTATCAATCACTATCTTATCTGGAAGTTTAACTCCCACTTGATTTAAGTGATTGTAGCACCCAGACATTTTGAGCACATGCTCACTAGCTGAGCTATTCTCCTCCATCTTGTTGGCAAAAGAACTTGTCAGAGGTCTCATACCTCTCAACACGGGCATGAGCCTGAAATCCCAATTTCAGCTCTTGGAACATCTCATATGTCTTATGGCGTTCAAAACGTCATTGGAATCCCGATTCTAAGCCGTAAAGTATGGTGCACTAAACTATCAAGTAGTCATCAGGATGGGTCTGTCAGGTGTTCACAACATCCACAGACGATGTTGTAGGGGTTTGCACATCGAGCGGTGCATCAAAGACGTAAGCATTCTGTGTAGCAGTGAGGACACTCCTCGGACTACGGACCCAGTCCGCATCATTGCTTACAATATCTTTCAACTTAGTCTTTCTCTAGGAATGTATTGAAACAGGGAGCTACAACGTGAGCTATTTATCTACAACATATTTGCAAAGACAATTTAGACTATGTTCATGATAATTAAGTTCATCTAATCAAATTATTTAATGAACTCCCACTCAGATAGACATCCCTCTAGTCATCTAAGTGAAACATGTTCTGAGTCAACTAGGCCGTGTCCGATCATCACGTGAGACGGACTAGTCAACATCGGTGAACATCTTCATGTTGATCGTATCTTCTATACGACTCATGCTCGACCTTTCGGTCTTCCATGTTCCGAGGCCATGTTTGTACATGTTTGGCTCGTCAAGTCAACCTAAGTGTTTCGCATGTGTTCCGAGGCCATGTCTGTACATGCTAGGCTTGTCAACACCCGTTGTATTCAAACGTTAGAATCTATCACACCCGATCATCACGTGGTGCTTCGAAACAACGAACCTTCGCAACGGTGCACAGTTAGGGGGAACACTTTTCTTGAAATTTTAGTGAGGGGTCATCTTATTTAAGCTACCCTTGTTCTAAGCAAATAAGATGTAAAACATGATAAACATCACATGCAATCAAATAGTGACATGATATGGCCAATATCATTTTGCTCCTTATGATCTCCATCTTTGGGGCTCCATGATCATCGTTGTCACCGGCATGACACCATGATCTCCATCATCGTGTCTTCTTGAAGTTGTCTCGTCATCTATTACTTCTACTACTATGGCTAACTCTTTAGCAATAAAGTAAAGTAATTACATGACGTTCATGTTGACACGCATGTCATAAATAAATTAAGACAACTCCTATGGCTCGTTCCGGTTGTCATACTCATCGACATGCAAGTCGTGATTCCTATTACAAGAACATGATCAATCTCATACATCACATATATCATTCATCACATCCTTTTGGACATATCACATCACACGGCACATGCTGCAAAAACAAGTTAGACGTCCTCTAATTGTTGTTGCAAGTTTTTACGTGGCTGCTATAGGTTTCTAGCAAGAACGTTTCTTACCTACGCCAAAACCACAATGTGATATGCCAATTTCTATTTACCCTTCATAAGGACCCTTTTCATCGAATCCGATCCGACTAAAGTGGGAGAGACAGACACCCGCTAGCCACCTTATGCAATTAGTGCATGTCAGTCGGTGGAACCAGTCTCACGTAACAGTACGTGTAAGGTCGGCCTGGGCCGCTTCATCCCACGATGCCGCTGAATCAAGATAAGACTAGTAACGGCAAGTAAATTGACAAAATCGACGCCCACAACAACTTGTGTTCTACTCGTGCATAGAAACTACGCATAGACCTAGCTCATGATGCCACTGTTGGGTATCGTAGCAGAAATTTAAAATTTTCTACGCATCACCAAGATCAATCTATGGAGTAATCTAGCAATGAGGGGAAGGAGAGTGCATCTACATACCCTTGTAGATCGCTAAGCGGAAGCGTTGCAAGAACGCGGATGAAGGAGTCGTACTCGTAGCGATTCAGATCACGGTTGATTCCAATCTAAGCGCCGAACAACGGCGCCTCTGCGTTCAACACACGTGCAGCCCGGTGGCGTCTCCTACGCCTTGATCCAGCAAGGGGAGAAGGAGAGGTTGGGGAAGACTCCATCCAGCAGCAGCACGACGGCGTGGTGATGGTGGAGGAGCGCGGGACTCCAGCAGGGCTTCGCCAAGCACTACGAGAGACGAGGAAGGAGAGGGGTAGGGCTGCGCCAACAGGGGCGGAACTTCATGTGTTGGGCTGCCCCTTTGCCTCCACTATATATAGGGGGAGAGGGAGGGCTGCGCCCCCACCTAGGGTTCCCACCCCAAGGGGTGCAGCAGCCCTAGATCCCATCTAGGGTGGCGGCCACAAGGGGGGAGGGGGAGGCGCACCTGGGGTGGGCCTTAGGGCCCATCTGCCCTATGGTTTGCCCCCCTCCCCTCTAGGAGGCGCCTTGGGCCTTGGTAGGAGGTGCCCCAGCCCACCTAGGGGCTGGTCCCTTCCCACTATTGGCCCATGTAGGCCTCTGGGGCCCATGGCCCCTCCCGGTGGACCCCCGGACCCCTCCGGTGGTCCCGGTACACTACCGGTGATGCCCGGAACACTTCCGGTGGCCAAAACCATACTTCCTATTTATCAATCTTTACCTCCGGACCATTCCGGAACTCCTCGTGACGTTCGGGATCTCATCCGGGACTCCGAACAACATTCAGTAACCGCGTACATACTTTCCCTATAACCCTAGCGTCATCGAACCTTAAGTGTGTAGACCCTACGGGTTCGGGAGTCATGCAGACATGGCCGAGACAACTCTCTGGTCAATAACCAACAACGGGATCTGGATACCCATGTTGGCTCCCACATGCTCCACGATGATCTCATCGGATGAACCATGATGTCAAGGATTCAATCAATCCCGTATACAATTCCCTTTGTCTATCGGTACGATACTTGCCCGAGATTCGATCGTCGGTATCCCGATACCTTGTTCAATCTCGTTACCGGCAAGTCTCTTTACTCGTTCCGTAACACATCATCCCGTGATCAACTCCTTGGTCACATTGTGCACATTATGATGATGTCCTACCGAGTGGGCCCGGAGATACCTCTCTGTTTACACGGAGTGACAAATCCCAGTCTCGATTCGTGCAAACTCAACAGACACTTTCAGAGATACCCGTAGTGCACCTTTATAGCCACCCAGTTACGTTGTGATGTTTGGCACACCCAAAGCACTCCTACGGTATCCGGGAGTTGCACAATCTCATGGTCTAAGGAAATGATACTTGACATTAGAAAAGCTTTAGCATATGAACTACACGATCTTTGTGCTAGGCTTAGGATTGGGTCTTGTCCATCACATCATTCTCCTAATGATGTGATCCCGTTATCAACGACATCCAATGTCCATGGTCAGGAAACCGTAACCATCTATTGATCAACGAGCTAGTCAACTAGAGGCTTACCAGGGACATGGTGTTGTCTGTGTATCCACACATGTATCTGAGTTTCCTATCAATACAATTCTAGCACAGTAGAGCCCCCAATGTAGTAGTTCAGGCAGTCGAGTTTAAACCATGTACACGCATGTACAGCCACATGCCAAAAAATACAGCCACATACATACATACTGACGGGGTCTCGAACGCCTACTCGCGCATACATACGGCCAGGGCTCGTGTACATGGAGAGGCATCGGATGGCAGCAACGGCGTCCTATTCGTCGGTAGCCAACCAACTGGGTCGGAATGGAGAAACTGTACCGTGTTCATTGGGAGGCAACAAGATGCGTCATGTTCATCGGGAGCCAATCAACTTGGACGAAACAGCCAAAACGAGGCCTGGCATACCGTAGAACGGAGGAAACGACCTTCTGTTCGACCGTCTATGGTCAAACGAGATCTTGTTCATCGGGAGGGGTCTGGCATACCGCAAAATGTAGGAAACGGACTTCTGTTCGAGTGCCTACGATCGAAACAGGGTCATGTTCATCGGGAGGGGTGTGGCATACCGCAAAATAGAGGAAACAGACTTATGTTGGAGCGCCAACCGTCGAAACGGGGTCCTATTCATCGGGAGGGGTGTGGCGTATCGCAAAACGAGACTCCACGAGCTACTATTCATCCACCGTCAACTGCCTCACGCTCCAGCCTCCACGGGGTACTGTTCATCCATCGTCGTCCTCCAACGTCGACCAGCTACTGTTCGTAGGGCCTCCACGAGGTCTTGTTCATCCACCCCAACCGGCTGGGGTGTGGCGGCCTCCTCGGGGTCCTGTTCATCCAGCGGCAACGGCCTACTACCACGGGGTCCTGTTCATCCAACCCCCACTGGGGACTGTTCATCCACAACCAACCAATCGGCTCGACTCACCATGTCTGGACTCATTCTACATACCACACACATGGTAGAAACCGTCACTGTTCATCGAGAGGCAACCCAACACCGACTGGCTACGTCTCGCACGGAGCTCAATTGGCTTTAGTAAGCAGTAGCAGTGATCAATCGCTCGGGTTCAGTTAGCAGCAGCAGCGAAGGAATCACTCGGGTACAGTCAGCAGTGAATGAATCGCTCGGGTTCAGTCAACAGCCAAGGGATCGATCGCTCGGGTTCAGTAACGTAGCTAGTGCGATCGCTCGTGCTCAGTTAGCCAATGCCTCGCACACACGCGCGCACACGAGAGAAACGCGCAAACCACAGTGTATCACCATAAGCAGGAACTCCCCGATATCTTCCTCGCCCTCGCTTCTACCATGATTTTTCCGTCATGGACGGCCTAAAGAATGTCATGCAGGTGCATCCCCGGCCCGCCCAGGATGAAAAGCCCATTTTCTATCATGATTTTTGTCATAGAAGTAGGAGCCCACCACATCTATGATGATACATGTTTTTGTCACAATTATCATCGTAGAAGTGTCATAAGCACGACAGAAAACTTTTTGTTTGGGCCAGAATGTCACGGATGTGTCTTTTTTTTGTAGTGCATACAGCTATCACAATGGCTGGAACTCGTCAAACAAAGCACGTGTCTTCTTCGAGCAACTGGTTCTATCACATCACTCCTTTACTTATTGTTTAGTTTTGTGAATCCTTTGCTTCCTAATTCTGTCTGAAGTCATTGTGAGAAGACATTCTCTCCGAGTACATCTTTATCTTCACATTAACTTCATCTACTATTCTATGCTACCTTGTTTTCTGCCAGTCTACGCTTCTCACTTGAATTGTGTTGACTTGCTAGCATGGCTAGTGTAGTTTATCTTCTGGTGTATCCTGTTTAGTTACTATTTTGCTTCCACGTCTTCGAAGACAATCATAAAAATTGCCTATTCACCCCCCTCTAGTTGATAACTAGCACTTTCAATTTCTTTTCTTCTCCCATTGCTCGTTGGTAGTAGAATCATTATCCTTAGTCAGAACTTTATTCAAGACATGACATGATGTCAATATAGCCTCCCCCATCATGCTTTGGATAAACCCGATGTATCTAACATGGCGTTAATCAAATCTGTTAGGGTATGTTTTTTCCGTCCGACAACCCCATTTGATTAGGGTGAATAGGGCGGCATCCTATTATGAACAATACCATGTTTCAAAAAGAATAAACCAAACTCATTAGAAAATTATTCTCCACCATGATCAGACCGAACCCGTCTTATTTTCTTTTCAAGTTGGTTCTCAACTTCTACCTTATAGATTTTAAAGTAGTGTAGAGCCTCATCCTTATTGTTTAACAAATACATGTAATGATCTGAACCCTTGGGGTATAAATCTTCTGAGCTTTCTGTGCTATCCCTGGATCAAAAGCTAGCACACCCAGTACAAATATGAATATCACGCACAAACGACATTTTATTACATTAAAGATCCAAAGTTCAATTTATTACATCTGTTCAGCTAAGGCTGAGTTACATAGCAGAAGAAAATAACACAATAGCAAACTTTAGCCCATCAATCGCCACAAGGCTGGTTGAGTGTAGCTCTGTAGACCTGTCTCAACACTCATCATCTACACTGACTCATCTACTTCTACTGCCACTCGGAGTCGGCAACGATCATGATCCAAATCTCTTATGCATCTTCATTTCCTGGGTGATTGTAGGGCAATTTTATGTTTTCTACTACGTTTCAACAATATGCACGTCCACGGTCCCGCTATCGGTCATTGAACGAAAGAGGTTTTGTTCAATTCTATGTTTTACCGAACCTATAGGGTCATAAGCTTAAGGTAATTATGACCTACTGACTATTAGTAGGACAAGAACCTATTAGAAGTAATTCCTAGAAAAACCAAAAGCGTTCTGGGGTCACTGGAAGGGTTTCAGAGTTTACCGGGTAATATCGGCTTATACCGATATATAATATATAGGGGGGAAATGTTTTTGATGATGTTAAATTAATAATAAAAAGGCTCTAATAATAGTTAGGAGGCTTTTATATTTAATTAAAATCAACGGGCCTTAAAAGGCCAAGTGGTGGAAAAGATATTGGGCCACTTGGGCCCAGTGTGAGGTGGCAACCCCTTTTCTTCTTAGAGAAGGAAGGGGAGGCCAAATTTGAGGGGGAAACCCCCTCCTAGGGCCAGCGCAAGGGGGAGGGATTCCCTCCCTTGTGTGGTGTCCCCTTCCTCTCCTCCAACCTATATATTCCAAAGGATTTGGCCCTCGGGAGACACAACTTTTGGAGCCTCCTCTAGGTCTCTAATTCTAGTTCTAATTGATCCAGTTAGAGCTAGATCTAATCCTTTATAGTTCTCATAAATAGAAGTCTAGTGTGGTTCTAATCCGCTCCCTCTAATTCTCCGACAATGATTAGCTCTGGATGGCGAAGCGATGCCGAATCTTGAAGATCGTACGCTTGTAAACTATGGAGAGGTCGTGCTTTCGGTCTTCTGTTCGAGGGATCATTCATGGAAGGTTCGAGGGATTGTTCACCGTCGGTTCGAGGGACTTCAAGTACGATCTACACCGACTCTTCTTCTATTGCAACTCGGATTTGGTAACGAACAGATCCAAACAACATCGTCATAGTGTTCCTGATTGATCGTAGGACGATTTTTTTCCTACTATGTTTCCCAGCAGTATGCACTCGAGCCTCAAGGTGACTTGGTGCATGGCCTTCGTTAGTTCGACGATGAAGGGGCCAGCGGCCACATGTAAAACGTTGGTTGCAGACAAGGTCCCATCGCCTTGTGTCATCATATCTTCACCTACATTGGAGAAGGCGGCGGTCTGGGAAGAATTGGCAATGAGATAAAGACACTTGAGGTGCCCATTCAAGTTCAACCAACAATGCATGAAGAGGAAGTGATTCTTCTCCGCATTCTAGAACAGTGTCACGACATGCCCGGGCTACAAAGAAAAGGCATAATTAACTAGTTGCATATGCGGCTAAATGACCAACACATCGAGCATCTCGACCAAGTGCCAACACACATAGAGCATATTTGAGCCAACACACATAGAGCAAAAAATCTTACGAACTCTTAGAATGTTGCACCACTTTGCCATCAGGTTTTCAAATGTTTATTTAGCCACAATACCTGCTCATGGCCTTTTTAATGATGCACCATTGATTAGTGAGCGACTTCAAGTTACGGTCACGGATAATCGCAGTGCAATATGGATCAAAGTGCTTGTGCTCATGGAAGCAAGCATGCACATTTGTCCAAAAGGTTGTGCCCATTTGCTTCGTGCCATGAATTATATAAATGCTCGTGGCCAACCAAGCATTAACCAACAATTTAACCTCCCTGACGTTGAAATTTCTCTCCTTTCTTCTTTGGGTCCACACCCGCAACCAACACGTCATCCGAATCACCGTCCGGCTGTTAGTTTTGCATCGGCTCGGCCTGCGTCTGTTGGCTGTACGACAGGTGCGTTTCCACCTCCGGTTGGGAGTCATCCACTTGCCAGTATTCATAGTCATTGCCGTCGTGGATCAAATTCAACAGCGCCTGCTCATCATCAATCGTCGCGACCGACTCAGATCAGACATGTCGGCAAAAAGAGACCGGTTACCAACGGGTGTGGTAGCCGGCACCCACGAACGAAAAAGCTCCAACAACTGCGACTTTGTGAAGTCGTACTCCTCATTGAGGTTGATGATGTATGGGACGTGATAGCCGGTAGTGACGATAGGAGCGGGTTGCTGCTGCGGACAAAGCTGTGTGGCGGCGAAGTAGTATGGCAGAACCATCTGTGCCGGCCATGGCGAAGGCGTTTCCGTGACTGCCACCCGCCGAGCAACACGTTTTGCTGGACGAAGAACTCGGTGAAGGTATGTCGCCAAAGCATCCTCCCTCTTCCCCTGTTTTTAGCGGCGTGCATGCGTGTCGCCATGTTGGCCTTGCGAGCGACCACCTCCAAAGTGTCCCCGGCTAGACTACGATCATCTCCATCACCACCTCCTTTGGCTCCATCATGGCGATGGACTGCGAAACGTGCGAGGAACTTGGGTGGGTTGCGGACTTGCGGCGGTGATCAAAATGAAGACAATGGGAAAGGGCGGGTTTTCACGCCGAAACAATGCGAAAATTGCCAATGGCGCAGGCTCAATGTGTCTGGGCCGCCTCGCTATTTTGTGGGTTGGGGTATCGTAGTCCGACGTGGTGACTGCGTGGACTCCCCCAAAGCCCCTCCACATTTCCTTCATGTTTGTGACAACTCGGCCGCCCTGAATGGAGGCAGTTGGAGACCCCCCCTTACTTGAGAAATTCCCAAACAAACTTGAATTATAAAGTATAACTCCCGAGTTTAACTTGAGAATTTCCCATACAAACTTGAGAATTTCCCAGCAGCAGACGGCAAAGAGCAGGCTGATGGCAAACACCTTCTTTGTCGTCCGCTCTCTATTTGTTGTAGCTTTATCTAAGCTCACAGCAAAGAACTTCTTTGCCGTCAGCTAGCAGACGACAAAGAGCTGGCTGACGGCAAAGATCCTGATTCCAGTAGTGAAGATTATGATGATTCTGTTTATAGACCTGAAAATTTTGCCATCCTTAAATATTGCTATGAAAATTATAAATACAATGTCGATATTGATGCGTTTATTGAGAAAGCCTCCGTTGTCCAAGAAGAGACTAAATTTTGCAGGAGTCTATGGAAGAAGAAATTGATGAAACTGTGATCTAATTAGATGAAAAGATGATGAGGAGAGCGAAGAACAAGCGGAGGAAGAGTGGATTGATCTCCCGTGCCCACCTTCTAATGAGAGTAACTCTTCAACTTATACATTGTTTAATGTCCCTTCATTCTTACCGAAGGATGATTGCTATGATCCCATTGATTCATTTGAAATGTCCCTTTTTGATGAAATTGATGCTTGCTATGCTTGTGGCCATGATGCTAATTTGAATTATTCTTATGGAGATCAACTTGCTATATGTCCTTATGTTAAGAATGAAATTGTTGCTTTTGCACCCACACATGATCATCGTATTATCTTCTTGAATTCTCCCAACTACACTATATCAGAGAAGTTTGCTCTTATTAAGGATTACATTGATGGGTTGCATTTTACCGTTGCACATGATAATTTTGATGAAAATAATATGCATGTGCTCGCTGTTCCTACTTGAAATTATTACGAGATAGGAACTACACCTCCACCTCCCTATGATTCCAACAGGATGAAATTGCAAGAAACTGCTTATGCTATGAATTGGCCTTTACTTGATATGCATTAATTGTTATTGTATGACATGCTGATGCATAGGAAGAGAGATAGACTTCGTCATTGCATGATATATATTGCTTTGTTCTCACTACCAAATGCCAAATCATTTCTAATTAAAATTGGCTTTCATATACCTTGGGATTCAGGTGGATCCATCACGTGAGCACTTTATGCCTAGCTTAATGGCTTAAAGAAAGCGCTGCCCGGGAGACAACCCGGAAGTTTTAGAGAGCCATTTCAATCTTTTGTCTGCTTTTATAAAGTTTAAAAACAAATAAATATATAGGGGAACCTAAATCTTCACACAAAGAAAAGTGAAATTGAGAAAGACGAGCACCATGGAAGTGGGGGATGTCCTTGAACTTTGTTCATGCATGTGGAAACTTTGTGAGTCTCGATTACAGAAACTTTTCAACAAAAATATTTATCCCCTTGTACAAATCCATTGTATTATTAAAATAATGTGCCAAGATTTTCCTTTAGGATGATTAGATTGCTTGTTGGCATGTGCGGTGCAAAAGCAGAAACTTTGGCTGTAGTATGTGATTTTACATTTTTTTAGTGGAACATCAAAAGTTTCTGAAACTTTTTGCATAGTATTGATATAAAAATTGTTTATTATTTCCTAATTTTCCAGAATTTATGAAATTACATAAGTATGGTAGATGTTCATATTGCTACAGACTATCCTGTTTAAGACAGATTCTGTTTTTGATGCATTGTTTTGCTTGTTTTGATGAAACTATCGATTCTATTGGTGGTATAAGCCATGCGGAACTTATAGTAGTTACAGTGCAAAAACAAAATATGAATGGGTTTGCAACAATACTTAAAGTAGTGATTTGCATTATTATACTAACGGATCTCACCTGTTTTCTTCTAAGTTTTCTGTGGATGAAGTGTTCAAAGATCGTGGAGGTCTTGATATGAGGAGAAGGAGGAGAGGCAAGAGTTCAAGATTGGGGATGCCCAAGGCACCCCAAGTAAATATAAAAGGAGGCTCAAGCGTCTAAGCTTGGGGATGCCCCAGAAGGCATCCCATCTTTTATCAACAAGTATCGGTATGTTTTAGTTTTCGTTTCGTTCATGTGATATGTGTAAATCTTGGAGCGTCTTTTGTGTTTAGTTTTCACTTTTCTTTTATGCACCATGCTGGTATGAGATAGTCCATGGTTGATTTATAGAATGCTCAATGCACTTCACTTATATCTTTTGAGTATGGCTTTATAGAATGGTTCATGTGCTTCACTTATATCATTTGAAGTTTGGATTGCATAATTCTCTTCACATAGAAAACCGTTATTCGTAGAATGCTCTTTTGCTTCACTTATATTTATTAGAGCATGGTCTTTTGTAGAAATAATTAAACTCTTATGCTTCACTTATATCTATTTAGAGAGTCAATAGGAATTGGTCATTTGCATGGTTAGTCATAAAATCCTACATAAAACTTGTGGATCACTGAATATGATATGCTTGATTCCTTGCAATTTTTTTGCGATATAGAGATGATAATATGTGGGAGGTACTACTAAACGGTTGTGGTTAGTAAGAATATTGGTGTTAAGGTTTGTGATTCCCGAAGCATGCACGTATAGTCTCTCGTTATGCTATGAAGTTGGAGAATTATTTATTATTGATTCTC
Source organism: Triticum aestivum (assembly GCF_018294505.1). Lineage (NCBI taxonomy): Eukaryota > Viridiplantae > Streptophyta > Magnoliopsida > Poales > Poaceae > Triticum > Triticum aestivum. Next base: position 463,619,446 of record NC_057806.1, on the reverse strand, counting down.
TTCCTTATGCTGGCGGTCGGGGACGAGCGATGGTCTTTTCCTACCAATCTACCCCCCTAGGGGCAGCGTAGTAGTACTTTGCTTCGAGGGCTAATAAACTTTTGCAATAAGTATATGAGTTCTTTACGACTAATGTGAGTCCATGGATTATACGCACTCTTACGTTTCCGCAATTTGCTAGTCTCTACGGTACCGTGCATTGCCTTTTCTCACCTCGAGAGTCGGTGCAAACTTCGTCGGTGCATCCAAACCCTGTGATGTGATACGCTCTATCACAGATAAGCCTTATTATATCTTCCTCAAAACAGCCACCATACCTGCTTATTATGGCCTTTCCATAGCCATTCCGAGATATATTTCCATGCAATTTCCATCGCTTCCGTTTTGATGACTTGAGAATTCATTGCCATATTGGTTTGCATGATCATATAGCTGACATGGTAGTTGTGGCTCGGCCATCGTTCATAATTTTTTATACATGTTACGCTAGATCATTACACATCCTGGTACACTGCCAGAGGCATTCACATAGAATCATATTTTGTTATAGGTATCGAGTTGTAATATTGAGTTGTAAGTAAATAGAAGTGTGATGATCATCAATTTTCATTATTAGAGCATTGTCCCAGTGAGGCATGGATGATGGAGACTATGGTTTCCCCACAAGTCGAGATGAGACTCTGGACCAAAAGAAAAAAGCAAAAAAGGAAAAAAATGATGGAAGAAAGAAGGGAGAGAAGGGGCATGCTAGTTCCATACTTGTGCTTCAAAGTAGCACCATGTTTCTCATATGGAGAGTCTCCTATGTTGTCATTTCCATATACTAGTGGGAATTTTTCATTGCAGAGTTAGATGCACACCCGCTTAGATTTCATATTGAGCTTTTATACATTTATAGCTCTTAGTGCATTCGTTGCATGGCAATCCCTACTCCTCGCATTGATATCAATTGATGGGCATCTTCATAGCCCCTTGGTTAGCCACGTCGATGTGATACTTTCTTACTTTTTTATCTTCTCTATATTTACCCCTATCATCATACTCTATTTCATCCATAGTGCTATATCCATGGCTTGCGCTCATGTATTGCGTGAGGGTTGAAAAAGTTGAAGCGCGTTAAAAAGTATGAACCAATTGCTTGGCTTGTCATCGGGGTTGTGCATGATAAATACTTTGTGTTAAGAAGACAGAGCATGACAAGGCTATATGATTTTGTAGGGATAGCTTTCTTTAGCGTTAATATTTTGGAAGACGTGATTGCTTGTTAGGATGCCTGAGTATTGATGTCTTTATGTCAAATTATAGACTATTGCTTTGAATCATTCGTGTCTTAATATTCATGCCATGATTAGACATATGTTCAAGATTATGTTAGCTAGCATTCCACATCAAAAATTATATTTTTTTATCATTTACCTACCCGAGGACGAGCAGGAATTAAGCTTGGGGATGCTGATAAGTCTGCATTATATCTATATTTTTTGATTGTTTGATGCCAATATTATACAACTTTAACATATTTTTGGCAACATTTTATATGATTTATTGGACTAACCTATTGATCCAGTGCCTAGTGCCAGTTCCTATTTGTTGCATGTTTTTTGTTTCATAGAATATCCATATCAAATGAAGACCAAACGTGATAAAAAATTACGAATAATTATTTTGGATTATATGTGATTTTTGGGACTTGGAATCAATGCAAACGGGGCCCCACATCTCCCAAGATACACCAGGGGTGCCCCAGGGGCCAGGCGCATGGTGGTGGGTTATGCTCACCTCATGCGTCAGTTGAAGCTCTACTTTGGGCGCATGGAAGCTTATATCCAAAAAAAATCATGTTAAAATCTCAACGCAATCGGAGTTATAGATCTCCGGGAATATAAGAAACAGTTTTCGGTCAGAAATAGGAACGCGAAACAGAAGAGAACAGAGATGGGGATCCAATCTCGGAGGGGCTCTCGCCCCTCCACCACCATGGAGGCCATGGACCAGAGGAGGAACTCTCCTCCCATCTAGGGGGGAGCCCAAGGAAGAAGAAGGAGGAGGGGGGCTCTCTCCCCCTCTCCTCCGGTGGCGCCGGAGTGCCGCCGGGGCAAGGATCATGACGGCAATCTACATCAACAATCTTGCTACCGTCAACACCAACTTTATCCCTCTCTATGCAGGGGTGTAACACCCCTTCTCCCAATCGTAACCTCCGGTGGTCCTTGTGCTCACCAGCCCCAGGATTACTGTTAGCTGATGAGGCACCAACTTGATACAGAAATTCCAAGCAGAATACAAAATATGTAGTACAAGACCATTCTGGCCTATGAGTACAACAAGTGGTTTCTAGTGTTTGATGGCAGAAGCGGTTTGAGGTTCACCAGTGGCCATGGGACTCCATTTCCCACAGGAACAGCTGACTAGGATAACTCCTATCTTCGTGAGGCCGCTATCACCATTGCATATGTTCCGGGGCTGTCATCGCAACGCTCCTCTCCATGCAAGAAATCTGGCCAAGACAATAGCCAGGGACAAGCCAGTGAGTACTTTTGAATGTACTCGCAAACATTATGAACATAGGTATAATATAACAAAAGATAATCATGCTCCGAAATATTCTGTGATCACAACGTCAGTCTCGAAATAAAAATCCCTTATGCACGCAAACAGATTGTTCATGTAAAACATGAATATGCAAGGTAGGAATAGAATGCACCGATCGGGTGTCTGAAACGACGCCTAGAAAGGACAATAAATATAAGGCATGTGTCGGTGTCAAAACCGGCGGATCTCGGGTAGGGGGTCCCGAACTGTGCGTCTAGGCCGGATGGTAACAGGAGACAGGGGACAATTTGTTTTACCCAGGTTCGGGCCCTCTCGATGGAGGTAAAACCCTACTCCTGCTTGATTAATATTGATGATATGGGTAGTACAAGAGTCGATCTACCACGAGATCAAGGAGGCTAAACCCTAGAAGCTAGCCTATGGTATGATTGTTGTGTATGTAGTTGATTCTGTCCTACGGACTACAACCCACCGGTTTATATAGACACCGGATAGGGTTAGGGTTACACAGAGTCGGTTACAATGGTAGGATATCTTGAATATCCGCATCGCCAAGCTTGCCTTCCACGCCAAGGAAAGTCCCATCCGGACACGGGACGAAGTCTTCAATCTTGTATCTTCATAGTCCAGGAGTCCGGCTGAAGGTATAGTCCGGCTATCTGAACACCCCCTAATCCAGGACTCCCTCAGTAGCCCCTGAACCAGGCTTCAATGACGACGAGTCCGGCGCGCAAATTGTCTTCGGCATTGCAAGGCGGGTTCCTCCTCCAAGTCCTTCATAGAAGATTGTAATCACCAAGAGTAGTGTCTAGCTCTGTAAAATAAGTTTCCACATATTGCCATAGAGAGAATAATATTAACACAAATAAAATCTGCTGACGTATTCTGCAGTGCACCGTCACACCACAGCCAAGTCCTTTACTCGAATCGTTTTTACTTTCCCACCTCAGCATGTTTTGCGAGGCGGTTTCCTTGGCACGTCTTGTCGAAGCAGAGATCGTGTACCATTTTTACGGGATTCTCATTAATACGGATGTGGGTAACCCAACCGCGCCATTTATCACGGCGCTCGGGAGGCAAGCGAGTTTTATCAGGCAGGTGGGGACGCATAACCGCATCCGTCTATATAAGGGGATAAGGATCCACCCTACTTACCTACGCCTTCTTCCTCCCTTGCCTACCCATCTCTTGCGCACCCGAGCTCCAGCGCCCAAGCCCGCACTTCCCACCTCAACCTTCTCCAGCAATGTCCGGAGCGGGAGGCAAATGGATGGTCTCCACCGTTACGGAGGGCAAAATCAAGAAGCTAAGGAAGGTCGGGTATCTGTCCAAGGACATCGCGCACCGGCTTCCCGAGGAGGGGCAGCTTATCCCCACCCCAAGGCCCCATGAGAGGGTGGTATTTCTCCTCCACTTCCTCCGTGGACTGGATTTTCCACTCCACCCATTTGTCTAGGGGCTCATGTTCTACTACGGCCTGGATTTCCATGATCTGGCTCCGAACTTCATCCTCAACATCTCGGTGTTTATCGTCGTGTGTGAGGCCTTTCTCCGCGTCCGCCCCCATTTCGGCCTCTGGCTCAAGACTTTCAACGTCAAGCCCAAGGTGGTGAGCGGCAGCCAGGCGGAGTGCGGAGGCGCCATGGCGGGCAAGATGGCCAACGCCCTATGGTTCGAGGGCTCTTTCATGGAGACCCTAAAGGGATGGCAATCCGGGTGGTTTTATATCACCGAGCCACGTGATCCGGAATGGACCGCGGTCCCTGAGTTCCGATCCGGACCCCCCACACGGCTTGTGTCCTGGAAAGAGACGGGCCTGTCGTGGGGCGACGAGGAAGAGGTAGCCGGATTGCAAACATGCATCCGGTCCCTGGTAAACAAGCCAGTCCGGCTAGTTAATATAATCCAGGTTATGCTCGTCCGCCGGATCCTCCCAGGCAAACAACGGGATTTCAATCTGTGGGAGTTCGACCCGGCGTAGCATCAAACCCTCAGCGGGCTCTTCGACACAACGTACGAGGACGCCTGGAAGATGCTATTCAAGGGCGCCGAGGCTCCCGCATCCGCTTCTGAGGACCGCGGATACAGCTTGCAGCGTCACGCTAGCAAGGTATGCCATCTACACCTTTTACAGGATGTTGAGCTTTTTTCATAGATTGACTCTGTCCGGGATCTAAACTCCCTTACCTTTGACAGGCTTGGCGGGCGGTAGCCGAACCAATTAACTGTCCGGCTCCGCTGCCCGAAGACCCAGCCCCAGCTCTACTAGTGAAGCTGCTGCCTCCGGTGCCTTATGTGGTGCCGGAAAAGAAGGCCAAGAAGAAGAAGACCACGGGGACCGGGAAGAGTACCCGTAACGTGGTGCTGTCGGACTCGTCATCTGACGAGTCCAAGATGCCCTCTTCCCGTTAAAACAAGGAGGAGGAAGAAGAAACCTCTCCCCCTCCAGCAGGGGAAGGAAAGAAAAGGAAGGCCGCCCCAGAGGGGGGGCGAAGGGTCCAAGAAGAGGAAAACCCCTCCGCCGGACTATGCCCCCGACGCCGACGAGGGCGAAGGGGAGTGGCCGGACAGGGCCAGGCATCCAGTGAAATCGTAAGTGTTCAGATACCAGAGTAACTCATGATATTTCTTTTGTTGCATAGCTTTCCCTAACGTCGAATATAATCATGCAGCCCGCCCCGGGCCGAACTCAACGAGTCGTCGAGCGGCTCCCTGGATTCATCGGACATGAACTCTGTTCCGCCCGCTGTCTCCCCCTGCACTGTGGATGACGCCGAAGTGGCATCGCAACGAGCTCCGGGGCAGGAGGAGGTGGTCCTGGAGGAGCCGCAAGGCGACCTCCCGGACCCCGGGAGTGAAGGGGACAAGACCCCCCGGGGCTCCAAGTCCGGCTTTAAGCCGGACACCGTGCCGGAATATTCAATGATTCCGGACCTCGGCAGGCGAACTCCTTCGAGGAGGAGCCAGCCTTCTGAGCCGGCAGCCCCCGTCCAACTGGAGGTGCCGGATAATCTGCTGGAGGTGCTTGAAGGCGCCTCCATCGACGAGGAGCACCGTACTATTATGAGTGCGGTGATCCGGAAGGTTTAGTCCGCCAAGAGCGGGCTGAATGAAGCTTGCGCTAGCCTCCTAACAGGCTTTGAGGTAAGTAAAAATATGTAAAAATATTACCGCATAGAAAGTAGCCCCTGATGCTCTGTTTGGTGTTCGGAAAGAAAAGCCGAATAGAGGATCTATTAAATATCACAGGAGTCTAACAATAAAGTGTCAAATATGCGTATGCAGGCTTCGCTGCTAGCCACCGCCGCACTGACTGCGGAGGTGGGTACCCTGAAGCAGGGGCTCGAGCGGTCCGAGCAAGAGCTCGGCCATGCCAAGCGGCAGCTCGAGGAGAAAGAAGGTAAGAAATACCTTATAAAAAGGTGCCTATAGAGAGGCGTGCTTGCAAAAAATAACAGGATTGTACTGCTTATTGTAGGGGCCACGACTGAGGTGGCGACCCTCAAGCAGGCGCTGTCCAAGGCCGAAAAGAAAACGGCCGCGGAGCGCACCGAGCGAGAGAAACTTGGGACTCAAATCGGCGAGGTGCAGCAAGAGCTTCAGGCTCTTATGAAAAACATGAGAGTTTGGAGCTTGAGTCCAAGACCCAAGCGTCCGAGCTCGCGATGGCCCTTGAGACTGCCAAGTCTACCAAGGCCGAAGCCCAAAAGGCCCTCCGAGAGTTGGAGGATATGAAGAAGATAGCAGCGGGTAAGGCATTCTTTATGCAAAGCAGAAATATAAAAGTAAACTACTTGTTACTTACCCGAATCTGGAGTTCTCCAGGGGCATTCACAGATCTTCCCCGCAGCGTATCCGATGCCGCCGCATTCTACCGAGCTGAAGAGGGCAGCTCGGCGGAGAAGGTGTTCTGGCATCAGTATGCTGAGGCCGGACACCCTGTGCCCTTGAGCGACCAGCTGAAACAGCTGGTCGAACTCCACAAGGCGGCCGAACAGGCCATGAAGGGCTTCATAGTTCGGCTGTGGCCCGGAGAGGCCCTGCCTGGGAGCTACTTCGGGCTGGTGGGGCGGCTGGTGGAGGCTTGTCCAAGGCTCGAGGTCATCAAGCGCTCCGTCTGCATCGAAGGTGCCCGTAGGGCCCTTGCCCGTGTAAAGGTGCACTGGGGTAAGCTAGACGGTGAGAAGCTTGTGAAGGACGGGCCGCCGCCGGGGAAGGAGCATCGCAAGCCTGAGAACTACTACAAGGATGTTCTTGCGGGTGCCTGCCTTGTGGCAGATGAATGTACTAAGGATGTATTTTTTGAATAAACTCGCTCGTTTTTATCCTGTGCGCTGAAAACTTGTTCATAGGCGCTTTAAGCAATGCTTGTTGAATTTAAAATATTATTTTCTGTGTGGCCGTTTATCGAAAAATTGAGAGATGGCCAGTCGTCGACTTCTGCCCCCATGCCACTAGTGCTGGGGTGTTCGGGGATAAACCTGAGCGCTCTTTTTCCCATAGTTGGGTCCTTCGAGGGAGGCGCTCAGCACAGCGAACCAGGCAATCGGACTATAATGCTTGAACACTCTCACTTAGCCATAGAATGTTATAATTTTAAATTTTGGCAAAGCCCCTAGTTCGGAAGACCGAGTTCGGGGCGCTATTCACGCCTTGGCTGGGGTTATCCAGCTCCTCGCTCGAAGCGGCATAAGCCTTTAGGCACTCGAAAAACCTCTCAAACAGCGACCGGTCTCTTGCCTCATCATGACAGTCAGTTTTAGCTTTCTCCACTGAGGTGCTTAACCCAGCTCAACCGGGGCACAATCGCAGTGGTTCTCCTAGTGCTACCTTAGCCGATATAGCGGAACATAAGGCACCAAAACATAGGAGCCGGGCAAACCCAACTATTGACCCAAATCATGATTCGGAGCCGATGCATATAGTGCTATAAGTTCGGGGTGCCGCACTTGTGAAAGTGTACGGACTTCTCACGCCATATTGAAGGGTACTGAAGCCCCTGGCATACTTGCCGTACCACGGTGTACGGGTGCAACATGTCATTGATGAACATATATATGAAAAAAGTAATGCAAAAAATAGACAAAAAGCTAAGCATTTTTTATGGAGGGGCTGTTTATCAAAGCCGAACGATACAAATAGTGCGGTAAGCAAAAGATATTTGGACTATTCAGTATGTCCTGACTAGGGAAAGGCCGCGGAATTTTATTTAAAACAGGTATACCTCTCATAACAGAGACCACCTGGGGATTCCATAATGCATCATGGCTTGTCTGCCTCCCTGGATCTTGCATCGTTTGTGCGGCAGTCGAATTGCCGAACAGGTCGTCCGAAGTATGGAGTCCTGAAAGTAAGAAAAGAAAAAGAATCCGGCAGCCCCTGGTACGTTTTAAGCTGTATTTTGGGCGTGCCGTTATTGTGCCCCTTCCCCTGTGCCCATGGTATTTCAAGGGCGTAGTTATGTACACGAGGTACTGATTTCGCTAGGCCGCGAAAGCTGGGGTTGGGGCCGCATTGCTACGCTTGCTCAGAGGGTGCCATGCGGTCCTGCTGTAGGTTACTCCGGGCGCGCTTGGCAGTGTCTGGCTTTTTAATGGCCGGACTGGGGAATTGCCTAAGGAGGCTACTTTGTACCTCTGCTGCGAGAGCCGCCGTGTGCTCCTCCGTACGGAGGGAGCGTTCGGTGTTTCCGTTGACCGTGATTACTCCTCGAGGGCCTGGCATCTTGAGTTTGAGATATGCGTAGTGCGGCACCGCATTGAATTTTGCGAATGCGGTTCGTCCGAGCAGGGCGTGATAGCCACTGCGAAACGGGACTATATCGAAGATTAACTCTTCGCTTCGGAAATTATCCAGGGATCCGAAGACCACATCAAGTGTTACTGAGCCTGTACAGTTGGCTTCTACACCTGGTATGGCGCCTTTAAAGGTCGTTCTTATGGGTTTGATCCTTGAGGGATCTATGCCCATTTTCCGCACTGTGTCCTGATAAAGCAGGTTCGGGCTACTGCCGCTGTCCATGAGGACTCTTGTGAGGTGAAATCCGTCGATGATTGGGTCGAGAACCAATGCGGTGAAGCCGCCATGACGGATGCTAGTGGGATGGTCCCTTCGATCAAAGGTGATCGGGCAGGAGGACCATGGGTTGAACTTTGGGGCAACTGGCTCCATCGCGTATACGTCCCGCAGCGCACGCTTCCGCTCCCGCTTGGGAATGTGGGTTGCGTATATCATGTTCACCGTCCGCACTTGTGGGGGAAAACCCTTCTGTCCACTGTTGTTCTGTGGCTTGGGCTCCTCGTCGTCGCTGTGCAGCCCCTTGTCTCTGTTTTCGGCTCTTAACTTGCCTGCCTGCTTGAACACCCAACAATCCCTGTTAGTGTGATTGGCCGGCTTTTCGGGGGTGCCATGTATCTGGCACAAGCGATCGAGTATTCGGTCCAAACTGGACGGGCCCTGAGTATTCTTTTTGAATGGCTTTTTTCGCTGACCGGATTTATAGCCTCTGAATCCGGCATTGACTGCCGTGTCTTCATCGCTGTCGCTGTTAACGCGGCGTTTTTGTTTGTTCCGATGTGTCCTGCCACTTTTGTCCTTGGTATCCGAATTACCAGGGTTCTTTGATAAGTTGTTACTGCGAGCTAGCCAGCTGTCCTCTCCCGCGCAAAAGCGGGTCATGAGTGTTGTGAGGGCTGCCATGGATTTCGGCTTTTCCTGTCCCAGGTGTCGGGCAAGCCACTCGTCACGGATGTTATGCTTGAAGGCTGCTAGGGCCTCTGCGTCCGGACAGTCGACTATCTGGTTTTTCTTTGTTAGGAACCGTGTCCAGAATTGTCTGGCTGATTCTTCTGGCTGCTGAATTATGTGGCTTAAGTCGTTGGCATCCGGCGGCCGCACGTAGGTGCCCTGGAAGTTATCGAGGAATGCGGCTTCCAGATCCTTCCAAGAACCGATTGAGTCTGCTGGCAAGCTGTTAAGCCAATGCCGGGCCGGTCCTTTAAGTTTGAGCGGGAGGTACTTGATGGTGTGTAGATCATCGCCGCGTGCCATGTGGATATGAAGCAGATAGTCCTCAATCCATACCGCCGGGTCTGTGGTGCCATCGTATGATTCGATGTTTGCGGGTTTAAAGCCCTTTGGGATTTTATGATCCATTACTTCATTCGTGAAGCATAGCGGGTGTGCGGCGCCTCTGTACTGGGCTATATCACGGCGCAGCTCGGAAGAGCTATGTCTGTTGTGTTCGGCCCGACCGGATTTGTTGTATCCGGAGTGAAGATCATTGTCACCTGCCGTAGGGCGCCTGCGCAATCCGTAGATCGATCTTGTCTGTCTTGCCTTATCCTCCAGTGTGTTTCGCAGGTCGGGCGCATTTTCCTGTGCCTTAGTTGTGCGGCGTCGGGGCATGGCTTGGGTGGAGGGCTGAAAGGCCTCTCTGTCGCGGCCACGGGGTGGCCGTTCTGCCATGTCATGCGCTGGTGATGTAGGTGCTTCCTCCTCTGATCGGGGTAGCGGCCTGCGCTTCGGGTAACTCTTGGAGGGGCGCTCGAGTTCATACTCTTCGACCGCAAGGACTTCAGTCCATCTGTCAGCTAGCAAATCTTGGGCAGCTCTAAGCTGTTGCTGCTTTTTCTTGAGGCTGCTTGTCGTGGCTAAAAGCCTGCGTCTAAAACGCTCTTGTTTGGCGGGGTCTGATGGTATGACGAATTCGTCGTCATCGAGGCTTGCCTTGTCTTCGGAGGGAGGCGTATAGTCATCCTCGACCTCTTGGTCTGCCGCTCTCTCATGAGGGCTGGCTTCTCCATCTTCCTGTGCCGAATCTTGCTGGGGTGGGTGTTCTTCGGCGCTATCCGGAGTAGTATTATCTCCCGTGCCGGAATCACCGTTTTTGCTCTGGCGGGATTTAGAGCGGCGCCGCTGACGCCGGCGCTTTGGCTGTTTCTTGGGGGCGTCATCCCCCACTGTTCCATCACCATCTCCGTCTTTTGGAGTATCCACCATGTATATGCCGTATGACGAGGTGGCTTTCCAGTGCCCTACAGGTGCTGGTTCATGTTCGTCTCCTATATCGTCGTCCATGCCGTTGATGTCTTCGGAGCCGAAGTCAAGTATGTCGGTTAAATCGTCGATAGTGGCTACAAAGTGGGTGGTGGGTGGGTTTTGAATTTCCTCACCGTCTGTATACCACCCTTGCTGACCGTAGACCAGCCAGGGCTCTCCTGATAAAGAGAGAGACTTAAGAGAATTCAGGATGTCGCCAAAAGGCGAATGCTGAAAGATGTCCACTGCGGTGAACTCCATTACCGGCGCCCAATCGGATTCGATTGGCAGGGGCGCGGGGGGCTTGGAGTTCGGAGAGGAATCCGGATCCTCGGAGTCACGGGCCATGCGGAGTGCGTGGCTGGGGTTCGGCTCAATTGCCTCTAAGATCGTAGCCCCTGAGGCAGCGTCCAACCGCTGATCCTCAATCGGTGCAGTAGGTTCCGAATCAATGGTCGAAACCGATGCGTGTGCGGCTTCCAAGGCACTGTTCGGTGGCAGAGCTATATCCTGCCCATTGAGACAGTGCGGCACGCTTGGCTGTGGCTTGAATCCGTCGAAGATCAAGTCTCTGTGGATGTCAGCCGTGTAGTTTAGGCTTCCAAACCCGACCTTATGGCCAGGGGCGTAGCTTTCGATCTGCTCAAGGTGGCCAAGCGAGTTGGCTCGCAGTGCGAAGCCGCCGAAGATGAAGATCTGTCCAGAGAGAAAAGTCTCACCCTGGACCGCATCGTTGTTGAAGATCGAAGGAGCCATCGGGCCTACAGGCGACGACACAGAGGAACTCTCAATGAAAGCACCAATGTCGGTGTCAAAACCGGCGGATCTCGGGTAGGGGGTCCCAAACTGTGCGTCTAGGCCGGATGGTAACAGGAGACAGGGGACACTTTGTTTTACCCAGGTTCGGGCCCTCTCGATGGAGGTAAAACCCTACTCCTGCTTGATTAATATTGATGATATGGGTAGTACAAGAGTAGATCTACCACGAGATCGAGGAGGCTAAACCCTAGAAGCTAGCCTATGGTATGATTGTTGTGTATGTAGTTGATTCTGTCCTACGGACTACAACCCACCGGTTTATATAGACACCGGATAGGGTTAGGGTTACACAGAGTCGGTTACAATGGTAGGAGATCTTGAATATCCGCATCGCCAAGCTTGCCTTCCACGCCAAGGAAAGTCCCATCCGGACACGGGACGAAGTCTTCAATCTTGTATCTTCATAGTCCAGGAGTCCGGCTGAAGGTATAGTCCGGCTATCCGAACACCCCCTAATCCAGGACTCCCTCAGCATGCCTCAGTCGGGCGTCTGAGCGACACCACATAAAGGGCTTATAAGTGAAATAAGTAACAAACATGCCGCAGTCGGGCGTCTGTGCGACAGCACATAAAGGGCTTGTAAGGTAAATGAATAACAAGCATGCCACAGTCGGGCGTCTCAGCGACACCACATAAAGGGCTTATAAGTAAATAAGTAACAAACATGCCGCAGTCGGGCGTCTGTGCGACACCACATAAAGGGCTTATAAGGTAAATGAATAACAAGCATGCCACAGTCGGGCGTCTCAGCGACACCACATAAAGGGCTTATAAGTAAATCAAATAATAAGCATGCCACAGTCGGGCGTCTGAGCGACACCACATAAAGGGCTTATAAAGGATCATCGCAGTGAATATCCAGGAGGTAGAACCGTCCCAGGGATACTCAAAATTCAAATAATGTAAATGGTTAGTCCATAATAAAAGTAATCATAATCATCATGAGTCACAAGTCACGATCCATGTTCTGGTTTAGAAGTTTTTCCTCCGAAGACCGACACTAAGACCGACACTTGACCCATCCCAGACTATAGTCCTTAACCATGAACACGGCTATTCGAATAGATATAATCTCTGGAGAGGGTGTACTCTTTACCCACGAGTAACGGATTTCTTTAGTCCATCGGGACTAATTCCGTCTACGGTCTTTTGATTGAAACACACCTGCCCGCACACACCAGCCTAACTTATCGGTGTCTGGAATCACCCACGACACCCATTAAGCAAAACTCTAAGTGGGGAGGCTACAACCTCGACTAGCATGGGATCACAAAATTTATACCGCGCACAAACTAGGGGAGCTACCCCTTCGGCTCCAACCGAAAACACCCATGCCCCCGGACCAGGTGGCATGCCTACCGGAGGCCTCTGGTATCTTCCACCATGGCCTCTCTGTACGGTGTGTGCTAGGAAGGGGTTGACAACTTACCGAACCGTACCCTACCTATGGCAGGGACAAGTGGTAGTACGAAACGAGTATGGGGGTTACTGGAACAAGACTCGATCTACGGTCGACTCAGGAGGTTTAAGTATTCTCTGCATGGTTAGCATAACAAATATGTTTCAACCAACAGACAAAATCACCACTTATCATGCCTCACTATGCCGTACCGGGCACAACCGTCTCGACGAAGACCGGAGACAAGCTCGTGTCTACCCAAGACAGAGACTTTCCCGGATTCCTTCCGGTAGGCATGAAAGGCATGCGAGGGTGATTACTATCACAAGCACATCCATTTCCAACAGCAAGAATCTTCATTATGCACTCATGCGTGTGATCATATCATCACATAAACTAACAAATGCTCCATGTCAAGGTGGTGTTGTAACCATATCAAACAATCCACAAAAATATTATGCTAGGGTTCAGAATGCTTGCCTTCAAGAGTATGCAAGTGGGGGTGCACTTTTTGAAAGTTGCCTTCTTCTTCAAAATCCTATTTTGCGAAAATTTGAATTAACCCATAGTCCCAAAACAGTACAAAAAAGTTGCTTGGAAAATTTTCAAATAGATATGAAAATACACTAGACAAAATTTGAGAAACAATAGAAAAAGAATCAAGTCAATTGGGCTTATATTTAAAAAGTTATAGCCACTCAAAGTTTAGTCAAAATTTTGTTTTTAAATAAAATAGAAAAAGAAAATGGTCCGAATGAGAATACGTTTTCGGAGCAGAGAAGACGTACTCTTGGTTTTACGCTTTCACTTAAACCAGCGCGGGCCGTCGCTGGGTCACTGACAGTGGGTCCCTTGGGCCCACTGGTCGGGTTTAACCAGTCGCCCACGTTCTTCTTTCTCCTCTGGCCAAGTCGAGGCGGGGCTCCGGCGATCGCCGTCGACGAACGGCGGCTCCCCGCGGGGTTCTGCGGGCGGGGATGGATCCGCCAGTCCGGAGCGGTCCTCCCGGTGGTCGACAGGCTGGCGGGGACGAAGGGAGTCGCCGGCGGCGAGCTCTGCGGCGGAGGTGGCTTCAGGAGGAATTGGGGGTTTGGCCTATGGTGGCTTTGGGAGGAATTGGGGGTTTGGGCGACGGTGGCTCCCGGTCGAGGCTGAGGGTTTGGGTGGCTCCGCACGATCAAGGGGGTCAGACGGTGGCCTTGGAATGGCAGGGGAGGCTTTGTTTGCGACGCACGGCACCGGAGCGCGGCGGCGGCCGAACTGATCGGAGACGAGGAAGACGGCCTTCCCTCGTCGATTGCTGGCTGTGGGGGCACTAGGGGGATGGTACGAGGTTGCCTGAGTGTCCGGATGGGCTCGGGGTCCCTATTTATAGCGCGACTAGGTCGGTTCCACGGCGGCCGGAGATAAGATCGGTGAACCGCCGTTCTGTTGCAGCAGGGCGACGTGGAGGCGCTTGGAGCTGGTCGGCGCATTTTGACGAACCTCCCACTGCTCAAGGGGACGAGCTGGCGCGCGTGTATGGCTCGAGCGGAGCCGTCCATGGCAGAGGCCTACTGTGGCTGCCGGCGTGCCGCCAAGAGGCTATGACGGTGGCGCTGTAGGGCGCCAGGGGGGGCTTGGCGGGTTCTGGAGAGTGGGCGAGGACGAGACGTCCCCCTGCGGGCAAGAAAAGGTTAGGGGCGTCGGGTGAGCGAACGCGGCGGCTCGCGTGCATGCGCGTGCAAAACGTGCGCTCTAGGCGCGCCCGGAACACGCACGCTACGTGCTCGACAGAAAGCCAGGGTGGTCTAGAGAGCTTGGGTGAGGTTGGAAATTAGCAGATCTAGGTTAGAAGTAGCTAGGAGCTTAGTGGATAAGGTTGTTGGGTCAGAGGATCAAGTTCACAATGCAAACTAAAAATCATGCCAAATCTGGCCATGCACACAAGGTGTTTGACATAATGTCATGGGCTTGTAGGCAACTCTTGGGGTGGCCAAAATCTCCAGATCATAGTCTCTTTAGATGAGGAAGAGGTTGGCAAGGTTAGTTTGGCAAAAACAGAAACTTGTTAGTGCAAGTCTTTGAGAAAACCAATTCTGGACAAAGAGTAAAGGGTATCATTGCATGGACCAAACATACTTCAATGGGTCCACTCTCCTGGACTTGAGAGTTTTGTAGGGTGGTCTATAAGCAGGAAAAAGAATCATGGGGAAAAGGGCAAGCTAAAATATGTTTGCAGTACGAATCACCAAGCTGGACCAGAATGAAGATGAGGATGATTTACTCAAATTTTTCAAAGAACATCAATGGGTCTTTGCACAAAGTTGAATTATACATTACTACTAACATCCCCTAATTTTGGTGGAATTTTTAAATAAATATTTAAATAGGTTGCAGTGCAAACCACAAACTGATCCAGATTTGAAAACTTGAGGTAGAGCTCAAAATCTCCAAATGACTAAAAGATATTTTTGCATAAAAGTGATGTGGGAGCATCCCATGACATCTCCAAATTTTGGTGAAACTTATAACTAATTTTACCAAAGGGTTGTAGTGCAAAAGAGGCTCCAAAACTTATGAAAAATCATTTTTAAAGAAATAAGGCTCAGGGAAAATAATTATGCAGATAAATCCACTGATAAAAGAAACGTTTTTCTTGAGAGGGTATACAAGTCCAACAATATTTTTGAAAAGTTTTCACTTGGGGTAAAAACTCCATAAGATCCAAGAAAAGAGTGGTTTTGGAAATCAAAAGATAAATCCAGAAAATAAAAATTTAATTTCCTGGCAAAATTTTAATTAATAAATCAAGATCAAAATTTTGGGGTGTTACAATCTCTACTTAAACATGATGCTCAACACTATATATTATTTCCCAATGATATGTGGTTATCCTATGATGTTTGAGTAGATCTGTTTTGTCCTATGGGCTAATTGATGATCGTGGGTGGTTTGAGTGTATATTTTATTATGGTGCTGTCCTACGGTGCCCTCCATCTCGTGCAACTGTGAGAGGTTCCCGCTGTAGGGTGTTGCAATACATTCATAGTTTGCTTATTGTCGGTTGTGGGAGTGACAGAAGCCTGAACACGGATAAGTGGGTCGTTGCGTATGGGAGTAAAGAGGACTTGATACTTAATGCTATGGTTGGGTTTTATGACCTTAATGATCTTTAGTAGTTGCGAATGCTTGCTAGAGTTCCAATCATAAGTGAATATGATCCAAGTAGAGAAAGTATGTTAGCTCATGCCTCTCCCTCGTGTAAAATTGCAAGAATGATTACTGGTCTAGTTATCAATTGCCTAGGGACAAATGACTTTCTTGTTGACAGAATCTATCTACTTTTATTTTTCTCTCAAAGTACTCATAGTTTTATTCTTGCAAAATAGTTTCATACTTGTTTTAGGTAAAGCAAACGTCAAGTGTGTGTAAAGTTATATCGGTGGTCGATAGAACTTGAGGGAATATGTGTTCTACCTTTGGCTCCTCGTTAGGTTCGGCACTTATTTATCGAAAAAGGCTACAAACGATCCCCTATACTTATGGGTTATCACCCCTCCCTTTCCTCCAACCTATATATACCAGAGGATTTGGCACAAGTTTTAGGGCCTCCTCTAGTTCTCTAATTCTAGTTCTAGTTGCTCCAGTTGGAGCTGGATCTAAATCTCTCTTGTCCTCATAATTAGAAGTCCAGTGTGGTTCTAATTTGCTCCCTCTGATTCTCCGGTGGTGAATAGCTCTGGACGGCGAAGCGATGCTGGATCTTTAAGACCGTAGGCTTGTAACTGTGGAGAGGCCGTGCTTTCGGTCTTTCGTTCGAGGGATCATTCGTGGAAGGTTCGAGGGATCGTTCACCGATGGTTTGCGGGACTTCAATTACGATCTGCACCAACTCTTCTTCTGCTGCAACTAGGATTTGGTAACGACCCTATCCAAACCACATCTTCATAGCGTTCCGGGTTGATCGTAGGACGATTTTTTTGTTTTCTATTGCGTTTCTCAACATTATGCGCTCGGGCCTCAAGGTAACTCGGCGCATGGCCTCTGTTAGTTCGACGACGGTGGGGGCGGCAGCCACGTGTAAATCGTTGGTTGCAGACGATGTCCCATCGCCTCGTGTCATCGTGTCTTCACCTATGTTGGACAAGGCGACGGTCTTGAAGGAATTGGCAATGACATTAAGCCACTTGAGGTGCCCATTCAACTTCAACAAATAATGCATGAAGAGAAAGTGTTTCTTCTCCGCATTCCAGAACACTGTGACTCCATGATCGGGCTACAAAGAAAAAGGCATGATAAACTAGTTGCATATCCGGCCAAATGACCAACACATCGAGCATATTGACCAAGTGCCAAAACACATAGAGCATATTCGACCAAATGCCAACACACATAGAGCAAAAAATCTTATGATCTCTTAGAATGATGCACCACTTCGCCATCGGGTTTTCAATTGTTTGTAATAGCCACAATACTTGCTCATGGCCTTTTGAATGATGTACCATTGAGTAGTGAGGAACTTCGAGTTACGGTCACGGATCATCGCCATGCGATATGGATCAAAGTGCTTCTGCTCATGGAAGCAAGCATGCACATTTGTCCAAAAGGTTGCGCCCCTTTGCTCCATGCCATGAATTAGATAAATGCTCGTGGCCAACCAAGCATCAACCAACAATTTAACCTCCATGACGTTGAAATTAATCTCCTCTTCTTCTTTGGGTCCACACCCGCGACCCACACGTCATCCGAATCACCGTCTGGCTACTGGATTTGCATTGGCTCGGCCTAGTACTGCTAGTGTCCAGCAGGTGAGTATCCACCTCCGGCTGGGAGTCGTCCACTTGTCGGTCTTCATAGTCGCTGCCATCGTGGATCAAACTCATCAACGCCTCCTCCTCATCAATCGTCGAGACTGATTGAGACATGTTGGCAAAAAGAGACCGGTTACCAACGGGCATGGTAGTCGGCATCCGTGAACGGAAAAGCTCTGACGACTGTGACTTCGTGAAGTCGTACACCTTGTTGAGGTTGATGTCGTATGGGACGTGATAGCCGGCGGTGACGAATGGAGCGAATTGCTGCTGCAGACAGAGTTGTGTGGCGGCAAAGTAGTATGGTGGAACCATCTGCACCGGCCATGCGAAGGCGTTTGCTCGACCGGCACACGTTTTGCTGGGCGAAGAACTGGGTGGCAGGCTTTTTGCCTTGCATGTGCATGCGTGTCGCCATGTTGGCCTTGCTGGCAACCACCTCTAAAGTGTCCCAGCTAGACTACGATCATCTCCATTAGCACCTCCTTTGGCTCCATCAAGGCGGTGGACTGCGAAACATGCGAGGAACTTGGGTGGGTTGCGGACTTGCGGTGGCGATCAAAGCGAAGATAGTGGGAAAGGGCGGGCTTTCACGCGGAAACAATGCGAAAATTTTCAATGGTGCGGGCTCAAAGTGTCCGAGCCGCCTCGCTATTTTATGGGTTGGGGTCGACGTGGCGGCTGCGTGGACTCCCCCAAAGCTCCTCCACGTTTCCTTCATATTTGCGACAATTCGGACGCCATGATTGATCCGCGTAAGTTTGACGGACGACGTTGGAGGACTTAAAGTGTCGGGACCAAGTAGTACTGACGCTTACGGGCAGTTTGATGGAGGCAGTTGGAGATGCCTTACTTGAGAAATTCTCATGCAAACTTGAATGACAAAGTATAACTGCCGAGTTTAACTTGAGAAATTCCCATAAAAACTTGAACGGCAAAGTGGGCATCGACATACAAGACATTGACAATTGTTCAAACAAACATCATTTTTTAATCATGATTAAGAAAACAGGGGTGCTTTGGCTACGGTCGAAACAGCACAATTGTATCTTTTCTCGACTAGCAATACGTAACCCTCACAACACTTCATCTTCCAAAGTACCAACCCTAGCAGAGGGCGGTGGTCAAGGCCGGCCAGGTCAGGCTCAGGGCGTCAGGCCCATGCCCAAGCACCAAGGCAAGGCGAGCAGCCAACAACCGCTCCTCGGCACAGGCATGGCGAGAGTGGTCGGGGTGGCGTGCGCAAGCGAACCAAACCAAACCAAGTTGCAGCAGCGAGACGGAGCCGGCGGGACGAGGACGTGTGGACGGGGAGCTCGGCATCGGCGTCGGTCGGCGCAGGGCGGTGCTGTCCGGCCCGTGCGCGCGCGCGGCCCCGGGCTCGGCGTGGCGTGGCGTGGACAAGCGCTCGCGCTGTGCAGACTGCGGCAGCGGCAGCGGCAGGCAGGGGGGAAAAGGCGGGCCGCTTCGATTGGTCGGGGATCAGAAAGGCAGGCCAGGCCGGTAAAAGCCAAACTATACGGAACTGCAGCTTTCTCTCTTTCCTGGGGAATGCTGCCAGCACTGTGGTAAAAGTAGTAAAAGAAAATCTTCACGTCACCCCCCTCAAATTCCCACTTTCACCCCTACGCCGTCCCCAATTTACCCGTCTTACCACTCCTACGTGGTAAGCTTTGTCAATTACAGTACTCGGCTTAATATAATCGCCGAAGATTCTGTGCCCCGTTCCCCTCGGCGAGACGGCGACGGGGGCGGATCGCTTTCGATCAGGGCCAGGGCCAGCCTCTGTAAGTCGCCGCGGAAAAAGTAGTCGCGGCTTTTGCGACACCCCCTCCGTTTTCTTATCCGCTCTAGCCGCAATATTTTAGCCTGCCCAAATCCCATCGGATCCCGGCGACCCGTATTTTAATCCATCTATACTTCCCACATAAAAAAGTCCCTCCCGGAAAGCGATTCCTCCCAAAAGCTGGATTCTTTGGATGTTCCCCCGGCCCGTTACCTCCCTCCCTCCGTGCGTGTGTCAACCTTTCCCGCGCTCTCGTACTACGCGGCGCTGCCAATTCTAGTACTCCTCCTCGTTTATTCCTTGGAGTTTTTCGCGCGTAATCCGCGCCCCGTGATCGCGTCGTCTTTGTTAAACCGGAGGCCACTGTAAAATCAGGTTATGTTGGGCGCCTGTTGTGCGCTGCATGGCGGAGAGGACAGGAGAGAGGGGGACAGCGTGAGGGAACCGTGGGCGTGCGAGATTCCGGGACAAACAGAGGTGGCGACGCGACGCGCCCGCAGTGACAAGAGGGAGCGGCGGGGGACCGGATCGGCGTCAGTATCAGCTCGACCGCCGGCCTCGTCGCAGTCGGAGGAAACCACGGGAGGACGGACAGCCCCGTGCCGACCACTGTGCCTGTGCGCGGCACAGTGGACCGGAACAGCCCCTCGCTGGATGTCGATCCATCGGTCGATCAGTCGCTTTGGTCTCCCCCGCTTTCGGCCCGCCCGTCCTGTTCGCTTCCCTCCCCGCGGCGTCGTCACGCGCGCCGTGTCCCATGCGGCGGTGGCGCGTCCATCGTCGTACGTAGCAGTGTAGCACCGTCTGGTCCCGCGCATGCGTGCCTCCGCGGCTGGGCCGGCCGTGCGTGCGTGCACGATCCCCTTCCTCTTTCTCGGCGGCGTGTTCGCCGGCCCGGCCGGCGGAACGGCCGTCGCCCGTTGGTACGTAGTAGGGCCCTGGTGGGGATGGATGGGCCTGAATTTTGCGTGGAGCTAGGAGGAATCTCGGCTCGCGGCATGGGTGGGAATTGGGAAAGGGCGCGACGGAGGGGAGGGAAGGGAGGAGGCAGGTGCGGCGCCTGACTCGGCTGATGACATCCGGGCGCGCACCAGGGCGAGGCTGGTCCCGCGCAGCGCAGCACCGGGGTGGCCAGCAGCGGCTGCGATTCTGCGAAAGCTAGCGGCAGGCAGGCTGACCCACTAGCCTTTGCCCCGTCCGTCCCCGTCGCACTGACGCACCCTGTAGCCGCTGCCTGCCTACGCCCAAGTACTGTACTGCTTCACGTCCCCCGCCCACCGGGCCAAGTTACCCCGGCCAACGCGACGGATCATGGTCAGCGAATTGCCTCGGTTCCGTTCTTTTTTTTTTACCGATTTTATCACGTACTTGAGAGCATCTCCAACATGCGCGGTAAAACGCGCCCCCGCCCGGTAAAAGCAGTTTTTTGCGCGCGCCGCTTGGTTCCGCGCGCTCCAGCGGTGGCGGGAAGTTACCGCGTGCGGGGAGCGTCTCCGCGCGCGAGAGAGAAAGCGGCACGCGGCACGGTAGATATGGCGCGCCGCTTCACGCGCGCCTATAAAGTCCCGCGCTTCGCCAGGCGCACAGAACAGCCACGCGCCCTCCTCCTCGCAACCTCGCCGCTTTCTGCGCCACCGCCGCGCCGCCGGGGTGCTTCGGGCTTTCGCGGCGTCCGCGAGCGCCCCAACGGCCGGTACTCTGCCGAGATATGGTCCGGCGACGTCCGGCTCGGCCTCGGGACGTTCCGGAGCGCGCGCGAGGCGGCCCGCGCGTACGACGCGGCGGCGTGGCGCTTGGAAAGGCCCTGGTCGCAGATGAATTTTCGGGACGTCTTCACGCGCGAGGAGGCGCAGCGCCTCGCCCCTCCGCCGCATCTCATCACGGACATGGACCGTGCCGACCACTCTCGGCGGCAGCGCCGTCTCATCGTCGCCGAGGAGGACGAGCGAGTCATGGCGGAGTGGTGCCATCGCCACCCAGAGGACGTCGACGCCGAGCGCGCCTACTGGGCGGAGAGGACGGCAAGGCGCCGCTCGGAGCGGGCGGACCAGCGTTAGCGGAAGGCAGTGGTGAACGAGCAGTGCGAGATCGTCTCCGTAGGTGGGAGGTCGTTCTTCACCTCGGACGATGAACGTTGGGACGACATATGGCTCTCAACCTCGGACGACACCGACGAGAGTGATGATGGTGATGGTAGCGACTTGGAGTAGTTTTCTATCTATGTATGCCGTAGTAGTTTCTATCTATCTATCTATGCCATAGTAGTATCTATCTATCTATGTATGTCGAACTATCTATCTATCTATGCCGTAGTAGTTGCACCGATGTATCTTTTTTTATCTATGTAATTTTAATTTAAAAAATATTGTAAAATGAGCGCGCTGCTGGAGCTGCACGCGCGGAGCTTTTCAGCGCGGCTGCTGGAGCAAACACTGCGCGCCACGTCAAACTAGACGATGGGCGCGCGCCCCTATTGGAGATGCTCTGAGGACGCCATTTTCAAGACGGGGTCAGGTGCACTGTGCACGAGCATCTCTGTAGGCTGGGCGTGCAGTTCACATGTCGCAACTACCAAAGTCAGCGGTCGGGTCAACATTCTTGACCGAATTCGGCGACTGCGACGTCAGACTCCTCAAGTTACCGCGGGTGAAACCGTGAAAGTATTCTTCAGACCTCGGCGGGGCAGCGAAGCAATGTCGTGAATGGAATTTACTGCCGCTACAGCCGCGTTTACGCCGCACAGTAAAACAGCCTTACAGAGAGTCCCTGGCGCTGCATGCAAAGGCGTGATCTCGCCCCCTCGTCAGAGAAACGGGTCGTGCAAAGCCCCAGAGGAGAGCACGAAATGCCGGGTGCTCCAGCCTCCACCGTCCCTTTGCACCGTGATCCGCAAAGGCGAACATGCCGTGAACCACACGGGGCCGTGAACGTGATAGAAGAACAAATGTAGGAGTACGAAGAGCGTGAAGTTTTTCCAATTTACTACACGTAGACCACCAGTCTGCCGAGTGAAATATCGTAGAGACATCCAGCCATGAATCTGCACATTCAGCTCGCTCGACAGTCGGGCCGTCCACAGCACCTTCAGCTAAGTTAGTCGGTACACTGGGTACACGGCAGTCAACAGGGCGGGCAGGGTCGAGGGTCGACCCGACCCCATGTACGCAGTAGGCGTGCCTGCAGCCGTAGAAAACCCTGTTCATGACGGCGCATATGTCCAATGGACCTTTAGTCGTATTCAAAGACCTGGACCCCTACTCTCCGGTACACGCTAGCCACCTGTTCCCCCGGCCACCAACGACGACGTAGCGGGCCTCCCGCGCGGTCGCGTCGCATTAGTTAGTCCACGTACCGCGCGTACCTCTTTCCAACCTGTCCCGGAATCATGTATGTCCTCCTCCGGTAAACCCACACGAAATGAAGACAAGTCAAAAAAAAAAGACGAAATGAAGGCTCTGTATAAGGCTAAATCCACCGCACAACTCTAAATCTATACCCATTTTGTTCGAATTTTGTACGTATGGGATAGAAATAGAGAGAACAAACGCCGGACAGAGGCCGGCAAATTTGACAATTTTGACCTTGGGACGAAATCAATTCACGGAATGAACTGCCCGTGAAACTATTTCACAGCACTGACCCTTTTGTGTAGCGCTCGCAACGCAGGCGCCACACCCTACGGTGCAACGCCCAGCTCTGGGACGTTGCACGCCTGTCCACCGTGGCAGCCCTTGGGCCCGCACCCAGTAGTGCAGCGCCTCCGAGCTAGGCGCCACACATGTGTGCAGCGCCCGGCCCGTAGGCGCTGCACTATGACTTAGATGCCAGCCGCCCCCTCCCCCTCCCCCACCCCACCCATTCGTTCCAGGAGTTACAGAACAGGCGCGCCGGCGGCTTTCTCCTCTCCCCCTCTCAATCCCCTCTCCCAAATCCTTCAGATCCGACGATTTGGTCCGTGCATTTCTTCACCAATCCATCCTAGAAGGTACTCTCCTCCGATCCCCTTCTTTCTATCCATAGAAAATATGATATTTTGAAGATTTGGGGAATCCTTGTTTGATTAGATTAGATTTGAATCTTGCATGTATTAGAACTTTGCATGTATTACAACCCTTGTTTGTTTGATTTGTGGAACCCTAGTTTAGTTTATGGAAGAGTTATTTGTATGAAGTAGGCATAGTTTATGGAAAAGTTATTTGTATGAAGTAGGCCTAGTTATTTGTGAAATCCTAGTTTATTAGTTTTGTTTGATTTGATATGGTTGGATATATAGATTGGTACGGTTGCATCTAGTAGGCGTACTTTAGTTTATTTGTATTCAAAAGATAATCGTGTTGACAAGAAAGCTTTCTTTCAAAATTGTTAGGATGGTTTGGCTTCTCGATGATCACTGGGACAAACAACACCGGCCGTACGCTATGGCGGTGGAGCAGCGGGTAATAATCAAAGTGGCCTGTTTTATGAATTTCATATTTATTTCAAACACAAATGCCCCATATGTAATGTTATGAATTGTTTGTTTGTAGGCGCTTGCACCTTTGAAGCTTCGTTCTCACGGGGTCACCCTTGGGTGGATGCGCTATGATGAGCGATACACACCGTATGTAAGGGAGACAGGACTTTTCCCTTCATTCATATGGTCAGACGGTCGACGCCACCCAACAATGCTCTAGCACTCACCGCGCTTATTGATCATTGGCGGCCGGAGACACATAGTTTCCATCTACGGACCGGGGAGATGACCGTGACGCTCCATGATATTGCTATGATCACCGGTCTTCCTATCGATGGGAATCCTCTATGTATGAGCACTGATTCCGATGGGTGGCGCGCGCAGATGCATGCCCTTATCGGTATGGTTCCTCCGGAGCCTCCGGAACCAGCAGCAGAAGACAAGAAGAAGGAAAGAGTCTCAGCCGGTGCTACTTTCACGTGGATTACTGAGCACTTTGGTACTTGCCCACCGAAAGCTGATGAGGACACGGTCAAGACATATGCTCGTGTCTACATGTGGTATGTGATATCCAGGACTATGTTTGCTGATGGCACAGGCAAGAATGCTCCATGGATGTGGCTGAAGGCGTTGACCGTCTTCGATAGCAATTGGAGTTGGGGTTCGGCAACATTGGCTTACTCGTATAGACATGTATGAAGTTGTTTCCTTTTCACTTCATTGCTACATTATGAATGCGATCTTGCTCTTAATTGAACCATGTTCTCTTTTATGTGCAGTTGGACGAAGCCTGTTGTAGGTCATCTGGAGGTATTGGTGGTTGTTTGCTCGCACTTTCCATATGAAGCTGGGAGCGTTTGCCGGTTGGACGTCCGAAGAAGGTGAAGTACGATGATTGGGACGACAAAGGCGACCTACTACGGCTACCCACCTGGGCTTACAAGTGGGATGTGTTAAATGAGACGACAGATGATCCCTCGGTCATGTACAAGTTATACTAGAGCGAGCTTGACGCGATCACGCTTGAGCAGGTCAGTTGACATTGCATAAGTGATTATGATGCTTCTATTGCAATTCGATATCAATTTTGCATTCTATCCCATTTTGCAGGTGATATGGGAGCCGTATGGAACAGGAGATAGTTTTGGTAACCCTTTAGAGTTCAGGCTGAATCCGATGTGCACTAGGGATAGGGATCTCTAGCGTATGCGGTGCCCACTCATATGCAACTGGGCGGTTGAGCTTCACCTCCCACATCGAGTGCGCCGTCAGTTTGGTTTGTTCTAGGCACATCCGTTGGAGTAGGAGGACACGGAGAAGTTGCTACACACATAAGATATAATTAACCTTGAGTACTTAGCAGCTTCTCGACGGTTTTGATGCTACTAATATTATGTTTCTAACTTGCAGGTTGGATAGGAAAAGGCAGCGGAAGATTAAGGATTGGGACAAGCATCACAGAAAGTATGTCGTACAGTTTGCGCTTAGTGTGGAGCAAGCTAGGGCTGGAAAAGGAGTCCAGCTTCGTGAGCACTGCCCTGTAGCGTTCAACAACTATCTCACATGGTTTCTTGCAAGTACCCGTGTGGAGGTATGCAAGCCGGCGTATGTTGAGGAGATTTTGGAAGAACCCACTGTTTTTGATGAGGTAGCCCAACACCAGTACAACGCATTAGTCAGGAAAGGAAACTCAGTGAGCCCTTCAGCTCCAATGATGAACTTTGTGATATTTTCCCTCTTTGCTTTTCATTCACACTATTCACATCTTCGCTTGCCTAACACGTTAATACCATTTCTATTCATAGCGTGCCCAGATCAAGAAAGCAGCTGATGAGACCGAGACTATTCTTGAAACAACCCCGGCTGGCAAAAGCGATGGAGAAGGTGCACTTCGAGCATTCATCAAGGTTCACATCTCCTTCAAACTAGCACTTAACATGTGTTGCTACGTTCGATGTCTCATTCACTTATACATGTTGCAGCGCCAGGGCCAAAAGTTAAGGCGGCTATCAAACCTTTTTGGTTGTCGTGACCCCGAGTATGTATCACCAGAACGGTCTAGGTCGGCGACACCATCAGATCCCGCTTCGGGCCAGAGCCATGGTGATCATTTGGAGGATGAGGATGTGGGTGTGGTCACCCAAGAGGTATGGCATGAGCATATATATCCAATTGTTGATGCATTGCTAACTATATCCTCACACACCGTCTTTCCATATCTTTTGTTGATGCATAGGTTGCTGATGATATGACCTTGGGGACGTACCAGGTTAGGTCTGCATACATGCTAAAGCCTAGGACGGGAATCAACAAGTACACACCTGAAGACTTCACCCAAAGAGGCAAAAGGACGGTCGGCACCTCGCGGATGGCGGCTTTGGATGACTATTTGGATGACAATGTCGATGACGTGGAGGAACCGAAGCCGGAGCGGGAGCGTGTTCCTCTTCCTAGGAAGGTGAAGAAGTTAGCCAACAAGAGGGGGGAGCAGCCAAAAAGCGCTCAAGGAACTAGCTCTATTTGTAACTAGCTCTTCTTAGGAATCGGCCATCGTATTTGCAATGTCGGTGAACTTGGAGTTGTTATGTCGGTGAACTTGGAGTTGTGGTAGCTTCATGTTGAACTTGATCCTCTTTGTATGTCTTAATTATGTTGAACTTGGAGTTGACGTCTTAGCAATGTTGAACTTGATCCTCTATGTTGCACTTGTTGTCTTAATAATGTTCAACTGTGACTGAAATGTGAACTTAAAGTTTCTGACTGCTTATTCTAGGAAATGTTGCAATGTACCTGAAAATGACCAAGTTTACAAGCTATAGCCGTTGCAGCGCCTAGCTTGGAGGCGTCACACTGTACAGTGCAACGCCTAGCTCTTGGGCGTTGCACTGTACAGTGTGATGCCTCCAGGCTAGGCGCTGCAGCGGCTGTAGCTTGCAAACAAAGTGTTTGCTCTCTGCTTAGCTCAGCCCAAGAGTGCAACGCCTCAATGCTAGGCGTCACACTGTACAGTGCAGCGCCTAGCGCTGAGGCGTTGCACCCTTGGGCTGAGCTAAGCAGAGAGCAAACAAAGTGTTTGCAAGCTACAGCCGCTGCAGCGCCTAGCGCGGAGGCGCCACACTGTACAGTGCAACGCCCCAGAGCTAGGCGTTGCACTTGTACTTAGCAAATTTTTTGGCACATGCACACATATTCCGATGAGGAGAGATAGTAGTTCACGACACATAGCAAGCAAAGAATTGTGAAGACAACATATGCACAAAGTACTTCCCAACACATACTAGTTCATAATACATAGTACTTCACGACACATAGTAGATCACAACCAAATCGAGGAGGACAGATAGTAGTTCATGACACATAGTAGTTGAAATTTGGGTGGGAACTTGTACTTGTACTTGCGCGGGTTCTCACCCGCTATCTGTGCATCAGTTTCCATCGAGTACTTTAGAAAGTACGCATTCATCTTGTCAAATGTGTATTGAACTATTGCCGTCACGGGTAATCCACGTGCACCTTTGAGCACCCTACTGAAGCATTCGGCCATATTGCTTGTCATTTGACCGTATCTCCGGCCATCTCCATCAAAAGCACGTGCCCACTTGTTCCGGTGTTGAATGTGCCTATTCATAAAGTCTTGACCCCCGTGATCAAGTTTTTTGTGTGCGAGCAATTTGTTCAACAAAGTGGCGAACCGCTTCTCGGAGAAAGCAAGACAACCGAGAAAAACTTCAGAAATCATCTACCTCAACCTTCGAAAAGCATCCGTTATACAAGTTATGGCAATACTCCCGAACTCCCGCCCCAGTACTGGGTGGCGTCGAGGTTATCTCACCAACAGCTGCATAAAAGAGATTTTCGATGTCGGCGTACTAAACTCAGGTATTCCAGAACTGCAATGATTGTGACGACAACACCTCGAAGCTCAACTCCCCGAGACACTGCCACAACCCCTAAATGACAGGAGGCACCAAGAACAATGTTCTCGTCACAAAACCATCGGAACGATTCCAAGATACCTGCGTGATCCTAAAAAACATTTTAGTAAAATTTGAGAAGAGAAGAGACAAAACTCTACGTCAGGATGCCTCACCAGAGCGATGAAGGGACTGGGGAGTAAAAAGAGTTCCTAAACTCTCCGATATATAATTCCTAAATGACTCAAAACATTTTTCTAGACTCAACTCGGCTGCTAAAAACGATCAAGCAGTGGGGGCTCCTAAGGTCGGGGAAGGCTCTGATTACCAACTTGTAACTCCCTCGATGCGGCTATATCTCCTACGTGTCGAAGCACGACTTAGAGGCATAACCGTATTGAAAGCAATGTCGCAAGTTAGGCAATCTTCACAACATCCCATGTAATATAAATAATAAAAGGGGAAGGAACATAGTTGGCTTACACTCGCCACGTCAAACAAAGTACATAAATAGCATTACATCAACCAATCACTCATGGCCCGACTACGGTGCCAAAATAAAAGATCAACCCAACATGCGACACGGTCCCGATTGCCCCAACTGGGCACCACTACTAATCATCAGGGAAGGACACACAGTAACGGCGTGAGTCCTCGTTGAACTCCCACTTGAGCTCAAGCGCGTCATCTGGAACGGAGTCATCAGGCCCTGCATCTGGTTTGGAAGTAATCTGTGAGCCACAGCGACTCAGCAATCTCGCACCCTTGCGATCAAGACTATTTAAGCTTATAGGTAAGGCAAGGTAAAAATATGTGGAGCTGCATCAAGCGACTAGCAAGATATGGTGGCTAACCTATTCGCAAATGAGAGCAAGAAGAGAAGGCAATGCACGTTCGAATAGCTAGAGAACAACATGCGGCAAACATTACTCCAACACCGTGTTCAATTCCCGGACTCCGCCGAGAAGAGACCATCACGGTAACTCACACAGTTGATTCATTTTAATTAAGTTAAGGTTCAAGTTATCTACAACCGGACATTAACAAATTCCCATCTGCCCATAACCGCGAGCACGGCTTTCGAAAGTTCAAATCCCTGCAGGGGATTTCCAACTTAGCCCATGACAAGCTCTCACGGTCAACGAAAGATATACCTTCTCCCGAGACATTCCGATCAGGCTCGGTATCCCGGTTCTACAAGACACTCTGACAAGTTAAAACAAATCCAGCAACACCGCCCGAATGTGCCGACAAATCCCGATAGGAGCTGCACATATCTCGTTCTCAGGGCACACCCAGATGAGCCAGACGTCTGGTAGGCCAGCCCAGAGTTGCCCCTGGTAGCCCCGGACATTGCTCGGTTGGACCAACACTCAGAGGAGCACTGGCCTGAGGGGTTTAAAATAAGATGACCCTCGGGCTCCGGAAACCCAAGGGAAAAAAGAGGCTAGGTGGCAAATGGTAAAACCAAGGTTGGGCATTGCTGGAGGAGTTTTATTCAAGGCGAACTATCAAGGGGTTCTCATTATTACCCAACCACGTAAGGAACGCAAAATCCAGGAACATAACACCGATATGACGGAAACTAGGGCGGCAAGAGTGGAACAAAACACTAGGCGAGAGGCCGAGCCTTCCACCCTTTACCAAGTATATAGATGCATTAAGATAACAAGATAATATAGTGATATCCCAGCAAGTAAATAATATTCCAACAAGGAATGGTCTCCAATCTTCACCTGCAACTAGCAACGCTATAAGAGGGGCTGAGCAAAGCGGTAACATAGCCAATCAACGGTTTGCTAGTACAAGGTGGGTTAGAGATTTGACATGGTAATTTGGGAGGCATGATAAGCAAGTGGTAGGCATCGTAGCATAGGCATAGCAAAAGAGCGAGCATCTAGCAAAGCAAAGATAGAAGTGATTTTGAGGGTATGATTATCTTGCCTGCAAAGTTGTCAGAGTTGACTGGATCCTCGAAAGCAAACTCAACTGGCTCCTCGTTAGCGAACTTGTCTCCCGGCTCTACCCAAACAAGACAAACAAGCAAAAAGGACACAATCAACCACGTGCAAAGCTCAAACAACATGATGCAAACATGGGATGCTATGCGGGATGCGATATGTGATGCATATGCAAGATTTGACAAGGAATGAAAGAACCTGACCTCAACTTTGAAATCCAAGTGTTCCACTGGAAAGGTGAGATGATTTCGCTTGAAAACGATATAAAGAACGCCGGAATCGGAGACATGGTTTGGAAATGGCAAGCAATTCAAATATGGCACCGGTCTGCGATATACAGCAAGTAGCCATATAAATGCAACAAGTTAAGCATGCTACAGCACCCAAACATGGCAACAAAATACATGGCAGGGATCCATTCATAATGCTTAACAAAAGATGAACACTGAGCTACGGCCAATTCATCCATTAACAGGTTCAAACAAGCACGGCAAAAATGCAATTGGTAAACAGATCTCAGACTTGGTGAAATTAACACTTGTCTAGAATTTCAGATTAGGTAGCACACTTTGGAGCATGAAAACTAGATGCTACAGGAACTTAACATGGCAAAGCAAGGCATGGCATGGAGCTACTCAAAGAGCTTAACAAAAGTCCCTTAGTGACCTTGAGCCAAAAGGGATCAGCAAATACATTTGCAAGCATGTGAACATGGCAAAAACATAATCATATCACAGACTTAGAAAAACTGGAGCATGCAAATCAGATATCAAGTAGGCATGTTTAGGAGCTCGATGCACTCACTACAGAGCAAGGCATGACAATCTAAGCATACACTCATCAAGAATACACATTATACAAGCTAGACATGGCAAGAACAATAACATAGCATGCACGGATCAACTACAACATCCTCGGCAAAATCGCTAACAAGTAGACAATCTGACCAGATTCACGAAATAGCAAAAGTAGAGCTCGATTGACTCAAGCTAGGTTGCTCCATAATTGCAAACAAGGACATGGATGGATAGAGCATTACAAGATTAACGAAACATCCTTACTGATCATCCTCAAAAGAGGCACGGAACACTAGCAAACAACATGAACATATGGCATATTGATACAAACAGATCAAGGACTTAGTAGAATTGCTAAGTCCCTAAAATCAGCATTAACGAATGCACCACTTTGCAAGCTTGTGCTAGTCACCACACACATCACAAAAAATACATGGATGGCACCTCTAGAAAGATGGCAAAGCATATAAGAAAACTCATGTAGAGCTCAGGGGCATATCATGCACACAAAAATCATGGAAAAAAATGACAAATAGCCATTTGGAGCAGCAAATCTGACAATTAACTCAAATAGCACTCTTCCCACAGCATTTCAGGCATCAAGATGAACTCAAATAAAAATGCTGCAATGAGATGAAATGATTTGCTCTCCGAGACGAACATTTTGATATGCTACACGCCCAAAACAGATCTATGGATGCAAAGTTACGGCACAATGAACATGGCAATTTGGACTACAGACTTAGGGGAAAAAAGGAGGCAACCTCTAGGGTTTCCAGATCCAGATCGGATCTCGCCGGAGTTACTGTAGCTGACGCGCGGATCGAGGATCAACGTTGCCGGAGAGGA